>NW_006208436.1:808719-853928 GCF_000334495.1 Tupaia belangeri chinensis
CTATTTATGGATTTCTTAACAGAACCTTTCAAACTGGAGAAGAATGAAATGATAAATCCAGTGTTAAAAAAGAAACAAACATAGCTGGTTAATCAAAAATGCTATACCCAGCAAATCATGGATACACAGGACAAGTGTATCCACTCACTACTTCTATGCAATACAGTCCTGTAAGTCCTAGACAGAAACTGCAAGAAAAAAATTAATTAAATTTATTCAAATCAGAAGGGAAGAAATAAAATGATCTGTTTTCAAATAGAATGATGTTATATACAGAGAGAAAGCCCTAAAAATGCCACTGAAAATAGTTATAATAAATAAATCCAGTAAAGTTACAAGAGATGAAATCATCGTACAAATGTTAGTAATGTTTCATCCACTAACAATAAAATGTGAAAAACATGTTTAAAAAAACTAATTTTCAATAGCATAAAAGAAAAGAGAGATGCCACAGCTGGCGTAATGACTATGTCGCTGGACTCCCATGTGGTCAACTGTGGTTCGAGTCCTGGACCTGATGGCTTAAACTCACGCCGGGTATGTGTGTGTGCGTGCCCATGATCCTGAGACGAGAATGGAGGAGAAGAGATTGCAGCGTGGCCATCACCCCCCCCTTCCGGGGGGGGTGATTTCTCACTTTCTGTCTCTCTGTCTCTGTCTCTCTGGTCCATGCACACACCCTATAGCAAAAAATTTCTCAAAAAAAAAAAGAAAAGAAAAGAAAAGAAAGAAAGAGAGAGAGAGAAAATAAAAGAAAAAGAAACACTTCACTTAGGAGTAAATTTAACCAAGGAATTGAAATATCTATATTGGGCATGTATGTGTGCATGCCTAAGATCTGAAGAGGAGACTGGAGGACAAGGGATTGTGAAAACTGAAAACTATAAGACATTGCTGAAAAATTTAAAGAAGATTAAAAAAAAGATGGAAAGACAGACTGTGTTTGTGGATTACAAAGTTAATATTTTAAAATGTCTATACTACCTAATGTAATCTACAGAATTAATGCAAGCTTTATGTAAATCCTATTCATATTTTTCATAGGACTAGCAAAAAATAATTACAAAATTTATGCAGAACCACAAAAGCTGTTAAACAGTCATACATATCTTGAGCAAAAGAACAAAGCAAAAGACCTCACATTCCCTGATTTCAAAATATACTAGAAAGCCCTAGTCATTAAAACAGCATAGTGGGCCAGCAGGTGGCATAGTGGTTAAAGCACTGGAGTCCACATGGTCAATCACAGTTCAAGTCCCAGACCTGGTAGCTTAAAATTCATTCTGGACATGTGTGCATGTCAAGAGAAGAATGGAGGAGAAGGGATTGCAGCATGTCATTCTCCCAGGGGAGTGATTTTTCACTTTCTGTCTTTCGGTCTTTCTCTGTCTCTCTGGCAAGTGCACAGGCCCTTTAGTGAAAATCTCTCTTCAAACAAGATGACAACAACAAGTAAACCAGCATAGTACTGGCAAAAATAAAAAGAAGGGAGATACAAAGGACATATAGATCAATGGCACAAAATACAGAGCTCAGGAAGAAATTAACACTTACGGTAAACTGATCTTCAACACAGTTCCCAAGAATACACAGTGAGGTAAAGACAGTCTTATCAATACATGTTATTAGAAATATTGGATAGCCATTTGCAGAAGAAGAAAATTGGACATCACAGATTAAAAAAAAACTGAAATGGATTAAAGACTTAAAAGTAAGATCTGTAAAAAAGTAAGATCTGTAAAACTGTAAAACTACTATAGGAAAATATACTGGAAAATATTGTGACATATATATATATGTGTGTGTGTGTGTGTGTGTGTGTGTGTGTGTATATATGTATTATATATATATATAATACACATATACACTAGAATATTATATATCCTTACAAAGATAAAAATACTGTCATTTGTGACATGGATGAACCTGGAGAACACCTGAGCTGTCCAGAGAGAGAGAAACTGGGAAAGGGAGACCCCTATCAAGAGCGGTCATGCCTCAATCCATTCTCTAGTTCTCCATGTGGTTAGTATTTGAGGCAAACATAAACACATGCCCGATGAGTTTGTCGGGCTTCAAGAAGTGGGATTTGAGCCACAGATGGCCATGTGGAATTTGGCTCCCTTAACCTCTAGGCCATGGGCCAGCACAACATATATAATTTTTCTATGACAATTGTTAAATCTTGGGGAAAATCAATCAAGCAAAGCAACCAAGCTATGGTCTAGAGACACACTCCATATTTAAAATTCATATTTAAATAATTTTGTAATGTGTTATATTGGTTTGATTTAATTATAATGAGCATTATAATCAACAGCTTTTTCTAGTGTGATGACATTTTATGTGCTCGTAAAACTGTAACTAAAAGGAATGATAATACTATTTAAAGGACATTGTTATTTTTTTTTAATACTAGAGGGTGCATGCACATGAGAAAGAGAGAGTGAAAGAGAGAAAGCACATCCTAATGGTGCCTGGTCCTGATGCAATCTTTTTCCTCCTTTACTCCATTCTGTCAGGATCGTGGGCATGTATGTGAGTGCCCAACATGTTTTTCCATTCTCTGGGGCTGGCATTCGAACTGCAGTTGACCACATGTGATCTAGATTTTTGTAACTGCTACTATATTATAGGGCTGACCGTAAAGGACATTCTTAGCCATTCAGGTAGTCCATATGCTAATAATCTTAAATTATTAGTTTATTTGAATTCCTACTGGAATTTAAATATCTAACTGATTCTGGTAGATCAACTTGAATACATTTCTACTGAAATTTGGACATTGTCCATAGGACTTAGATTTTTTTTCTTTTTTTATTAGAACGATTTATTGATAAAATATCCTTAAATTCTATTTAGGTTAAAATCTTCTTATTCATATAATGTGGTAAGTAATTAAAGAGATTTAAAGCTCATTTTGCAGGAAAATATTGGCTATATCCAGAGGCATTTCAGGGATGCACTGATGTGAGAAAGTAGATTAAACCTCATAGCAAGATAACAATTTGGGTTTCCACATCTTCACTACAGGATGCCAACTTGGTCTTTAATGTCTAATAACTTAAGCATATAGAGCTCACTATACTTATCAACCAGATATTGGCTCTTCTCTTAGAATTCACCTTGGACCTGACTCCAACCAAACATTGGCTACTTCAGAACCCTAATGATTGGTAGGGGCAGCATAATGTGCTCCATGCCCCAAGTTCTTCAAGCGTTCCTCCAGTGTTAAATTATATTACCAGGAAACCAGTTCTCCTCAACATATTGTTTCAGCACTTTGCCATGGAAAAGCCTTTTCCAAGTTATACATTAATGCTCTCTCAGTTTCTGTGGAGAGTTGAAAAAAGAAATAGATGTTTGTAAAATAATATATTCATTTTTCTTCTTCCTCCTTTTTTTTTCCTTTTACTTGCTAAAGGGCACATACACTTGCTGGAGAGAGACAGAGACACCGAGAGAGGGTAAGTGTGAAATCACCCCCATCCCAGTATGGATGGCCATGCTGCAATCCCTTCTACTCCAGTCTTCTCTTAGGATTTCAGGTATGCACACATACAAGCCCAGCAAGTCAAGTCCTGGATTTGGTACTCAAATACACAGCCATGAGGATCCAGTCGCCTTAACCTTTGCATCACCTGCTGGCTGTTCATGTGTCTTTTTTTTTTCACACTTAAAATAAGGATAATATTATATTAATCAATTTCTTTTCAGTTTTGTTCTTGCCATAAGTGCTTTTTAAAATTTAGTTACTTGGGAAGAAATAGAAAGGATAAATCTCCCTATATAAATTACTGGACTTCCATTTATCACAGTTATGATATTAATATCATTCACTGCTAATATTTGTTAAGCTTATATTGAGTATTTGGTATGTGCACAGCAGTTTTCAATGCCTTATATATAGTAATATATACAATTCTCACAATAGCCCTAAAATGTAGGTAGTATTATTAAATTTTTTTATAGAAGATGACTAGAAAGAGATAGGGAAAGTATATGAGTCTATATACCCCAATACATACACCATTTTGCCTCAGTTTACAAGTAAGAGTTAATATTAAATGCTCAATTGCAGTGATCATTGTAGGTGCCTCATTCTGTTGCCTTTAAAAAACAAAGAAAAAGAAAAACTTTTATTTCTTCTACAATAGAAAGGCACACAAAGGGAGAGAGATAGACAACTCCAAGAGAGTCTTCATGCCACAAACCACCCTGAGCCCCAGTCAGCCCACACCATGAGCATGTAGACCTTTGTGCTCAGGGAAGCTCCGGGACATGAACTCTGAACCTTTCCCAAGAGGGTTCAGTTGTATGACTATTATAGCACTGCTTAGCCCCTCTGTTGTTTTTAAGTGGAATCTTGTGTTGAGTTTTATAATCAAACAAATGTAGAGCAGGGAGGAGCTTTAAATCATAAAGAAGAAATGAGACATATAGTTGAAATAACTGCAAAGATAACAGTATATTGGTTTTTCCACATGGGGAAGGTCCAATGTACTAACAAAAAATATAGCATTTGAATGTGCCCAGTGTCCTTGAATTGGATTATTGGTAGATTTTGGAATCTTCCAAATATACTTCTTGGTTCATTACATTTTTGAAATAGGACCATGCAATGTCTAGAAGTCTAATTGATTGTTAATTGATCAAGAAATTACTCCAGGATAAGAAACACTAATCAAAAACTTGTCACTTGAAGCTTTGCCCAGAACATACACTCTGCTCCTAGGCTTTCATTCTGAAGATTTATGTCTCACCCAACTCATCTCTTCTATCATGTGTAACACGTATTCACAACACCACTCTCATCACAATAAAAAGCCATTGTAGGTGATTTTTTTAAAAATACCCCATTTTGTTATTCTAATAACACAATTGACTCCCATGACAAGAAATCAAAATTACACCCTGGGGAGGCTTTTGAACTATAATGAATTGAAATTAAACTCTTTTCATTGCTAGTTATAGAGTCTACCAAAAGAGTATTTTATTGAATTGCCTGTGATTCCTACAGACATAACATCCCTTCAGAATGGATAATTACAACAGTAATCAGGTTCGTTCTTCTTTTGAGCAAATGGGTCTTTTCCAAATAGACTGTGTAGTAAAAAAAGAAGTGATATCTGGTTTAGCACACTTATTGAAAATTTGGGTAAAATTCTGCTTTGTAAAATACTGCTTTCACCATCTTATTTCTCCACAATGATTATGCTCATATAAATTCATATCCCAAAATGTAGCTAGTCTGTGGGGGTTTGTGAATGTAAAATGTGTGCTGTAGTCTCTGATGTTTCCTCAATAAAATATTTAGAGAAAAATAAACTCAGTTCAGTATTTTGCGTATGTTCAGAATAGGTAGAAAAATCATAAATTATGCAGGGATTTTTCAATTTTCTTTTTCTAATAAATGACATAGGCCAAAAGAAGAAATTATTTATTCAAGGAAGTTATAGAAGGTTCAGAGGATTATATTTGAAATAATTAAATTAAAAAAAAAACTTTTAATGTCTGATAATAGGGCAGAAACTTTGTTGTATTAATCTGTTATTTTCAGTCTCCAACACAAAACTTAATGTATTCAATATAGAAGGTACAGAGAATTATATTTGAAATAATTAAATTTTAAAAAAACTTTTAATGTCTGATAATAGGGCAGAAACTTTGTTGTATTAATCTGTTATTTTCAGTCTCCAACACAAAACTTAATGTATTCAATGATCAATAAATGTCTACTGAGTGGATTAAACCTAAAGCAATTTGGGAACTATTTGCCTGGAACTCCATGAAAAACCATAGATACCACTAGGGCAAAAAAATATGTAGGAAGAGATCCATTCTACCTCAAAATGTATTTACTTAAACACATTTTCGTATTTCATGTCTTCATAAAGAACAATGAAACATATACTTGCAAATGTTGATGTTATACTAATGATAAATGATATTGAAAATGATGCATTTAATGATATAATTAATTTCTTAATCTCTTGATGATTAGTATCATAAATGAAATGATTCAAAGTAGAAGGAATAAAGGACTTCTCACCTCCTTATTAATAAATTTTCATTGTTTACTTCTTTAGATTCTTAAATCTGACACTAAATAGTTTTAAAACAATATTTATTTTCCAGATTGTTTTAATCATATTGTTCTTCTAAAAAGGCATTTTTTCTTTTATCAAAACATACTCAAATAGATTGTTCACAAGTTTATGCTTTAAATTTCACATTAAATATGAGATGAAATATATTCATTTTATACTAAAAGGTTCTTCTTGTAAACTGTAATGAGCCATGGAAAATAATATAAAGGTTTTTCAAAAAACAAAAAAGAGAATTACATTTTGATTCAGCAATCTTACTTCTGGATAGATATCCAAAGGCATTGAAATCAATATTCTGAAGAGATACCTTTTCTTCCATGGTCATTGCATTACTATTTACAGTAGCCAATTTATGGAAGCACCCTATTTACATCAACAATTGAATCAGTGAACAAATTAGTCACTAATTTACATATAAATAAAATATATTTCTATATATTATATATATAATAAAGAGCATATGTATATACATAAATATCTCATGCATATATATATATATACACACACACACACACAATCAAATGGTATTAGGTCTTAAAAAGAAAAGAGACTTTGTCATTTGTTACAAAATAGATGAAATTCAAGAATATTATACTAAGTGCAATAAGCCAGACACAGAGAGACAAACTGCACATTCTCACTTCTTTGTGGAATCTGCAACCATCAGACAAAGGAGTCAAGAGTAAAATGGTGGTTACCAGAGGGGTTACCAGAGGGAAAGAAATGGTCAAAGGGTACAAACCCTCGACTAGACAGGAGGAATGAGTTACGTTTTCTTTGAGATATATTACACAGCTGGTAAACAGTAAATAATAATGTATTGTACATTCAAATTCACTGAGAATACATTTCAAATGTTCTTACCACAAAAATAAGTATTTTGGTGATATATATGTTAATTAGCTTCATTTAGTTATCGCACATATTATTCATGGGTTATAACATCACTTTGTACCCTGTAATTATATATAGCTATAATTTGTCAATTTATAGGTAAAAATTAAAATTTTAATAGTAAAGCCTTACTATTAAACCCTTTAGGTTCCACATTCCCAGGTGAATCATATTTGGAAATTCTATCAATTTCACAAATGCCTTCTTTCCTCTGACATCCTTTCTGTTTTCAAACTTTCACCCTCACGACTGTTCACCTTAAATCCCCAAGCCTTCCCCTTGACCATATATGTATTCATATTGCTGTTAGTACCCAGTTTTATGTATATTTTCATGTTTCCCTATGTCAAACCCCTCTAAAAGTTATCATCTTATAGAAGTAAAAATAATCTTATCATGTTGAAAATATTCTGAAGCTGGGACCAGCAAATGGTGTAGCAGCTACGTTGTCAGACTCTGACATGGCCGACCATGGTTAGAGTCCTGGACACAGTAGCTTGAAACTCACACCACATGTGTGTGTGTGTGTGTGTGTGTGTGTGTGTGTGTGTGTGTGTTCAACATCCCAGGAGGAGACCGGAGGAGAAGGGAACTGGAGGAGAAGGGATTGTGGCATGGCCACCCCCCTTGGGTGGGGGTTGATTTCTCACTTTTTCTTTTATTATCTCTCTTTCTTTCTCTAGTGAGTGCATGCATCCTAAAGCAAAAACCTCTAAAAATAAAAAAAGTATATATATTCTGAAGCTCAGATAAAGGAAAGCAAATTGTTCATATCTTATTAAATGAAAATTTAATTATTTTTACTCTCTTACTTTTCATTTATTAGTTCCTGACATGCAGCATTTAATTTAAAATTTGGGCAAGATTTTCCCAGAAATTTTTAAATATTTATTGAGTCTGATATTTTCCTCCACAATGCATTCTCTCTCTCCTTTTCTCCTCTTTTCTTTCTGCCACACATACACTCATACACACACACACACACACACACACACCTCAGGCTCTTATAAAGGATTATCAGGACATACATTTTCCATACCTGAAACCAAAAATTTAAAATTATTTTGGTTGTCTTTGGACTCAAATTACTATGATATAAAACTTGCAGGAAAAAAAAATCAACCTCCTGAAAATGTTGCAAAAGATTAGATCATACTATTATCTTTAGTAGCTTAGGTTTATTTCAACTCAAAATAAAATGGCTGTGTGATCTTGGCCTGAAACTTAGCTAATATATTATTCATACTCCAAAAAGGAAAGCTTGCAAACATATGAGACCATACAGTATTTGCCTCCAAGCAACTGAACAGGTTGTATCAAGTGGGGGGATAAAAGCTAGTATAGAAATATTATAAGCATTTACCAATATGAAATAAAAATCTAGTTATGCCAGGCAATCTCATTCTTTTTATGTAACTCAGACTTGGAAGCTCATTGATTTTTGAAAAGGTTGCCTATCACCTAAAGATGTAAATTCACCTTCAACTGTCCTTCTTAGGGAATAAGTGACTCATCTCTGGAATATAAAATGTGCATGATAGGATATAAACTAATTACAAAAAACAGTCACATCACTATTTTAAAAGATATAGAGTTTATTCAGTCTATTCCAATGGTCTCAATATAGCCTTATAAACATAATATACATTTGCAGAAAAGAGATCTGGATATTACTTATTCGACTCTTTCATTGTAAATTTGTGAAATACAGACATCCATAGAGAGCATTTGCCTTTCCCACATCCTCTAAATTCCAATGGCAGAGCATGAAAAGCAATAAGATATATGTTTTCGCTCTCATTTGCACTATGCTAGCGATAGTATTTTTTATTGTACATGTTACATAATTTATAAATTACTTCAGAAAAATTTAATTTATCTTCTACCTTGTGACAAGTCTTGTGGAGATTAAAGAGTGATAGTATTTCCTGCTCTTAAGTAGCTCAATGTCTTGGTGAAGGTGGTTATATAAACCTACGATTAAAACAAAGTCCGAAGACTGCCATAACAGATTATTGTGCCTGGCGACACAGGGGCAAATATGACTAACTGAGTCTAGGTTAGGCATAGGCAGGAAAGTTTTGTAGTCATAGAACTGTCTGAGCAGGGTTTTGAAAGAAAAATAGTATTTGACAAGTGATGAAGGCCAAAGGAAGGGCATTCCAGGAAAAGCTCACAGTACATACAGAGGAACATCAGCAACAAGCCGAATGACACATGTAGCAACTAAGACTAACTGGAGCATATTATGGAAGGCAGAAACCACATTTCAATAAGAATGGAGAGGGAGTCAAGGTCAGATCACAAGTGGCCCTTTATTAAACACCAAGTGAGCCCGGAAGCCAAGAGGGTGCAACTGAACAGCAGTGATGGGACTGACTTTGGTTTGAGAAACTCTCTCATATTGCAGAAAACAACTTGAGAAGGGGAAGGAAATGCAAATCACTTTTTTTCTATTGATAAAATTTAATTAAAGATGAACCTGGACCACATAGGAAGGATATTTAGCAGATTAGAATCATAGAACCCAAGATAAGCTAGTGAGGGAGAAGCAAAAGACAAATGAGAGCAAAACAGATCATGAGGCTAACAGAACTATTAATGAATTCACTTATTTTCACCTTACTTTCTTGTCATAATTAATCATACATGTGACCTAATTAATAAATCCATATACTCTTTGGTTTAACAACATTATTTAGGACAGAGAAAATGACTTACAATATCCATCCCTGACTTTACCAGCAACAATGCCATGAATGAAAGAGCACGTTCATTCTACTCTGGTCTTTAAAAATACGCTCAAGAAAATTGAATAGGCAAATTCAAACTACTTATAGATTAATAATTCTTCAGGAGACACTAAACTATTTTTAGTGAGTTCTCTATGGCTCAGTGGTTTTTTAGGCAGTCTGATCTTGCAATGCAGCTTCAATCTCGGAGCCAAACTGTCTTCAGCCCCTATGCTTTTCCCTGATATGATCACAGTGACTCATCTCATCAGAATACTGTTTGACTTCCTTTCCCACCTCCTTCACCCGAAGAACTTAATTAACTCTTTTATTACATAGTCATGACTAATGCGTGCAGCTGGTAACTTAGGCACAACCCTGATATTTTTAGTGGTTTTTTTTGTTGTTGTTGTTCCCAAAGTAAGCCTCTTTTTTAATATCAAAATAGCGCCTTGTCTTTTTGGACAGAATTGCTGCTTCCATTTTGTGGGCACAAATAAGACCATTACTAATATAATACCATCTGAAATTCCTCAGCAGCAACCCTCATTCTGGTTTCTACCACCCAAAATAATTATATTACCGGATGGGAAAATAATTGAAATGAAAGTTACATTTCAGAAGCAAAACATTGACTCTTACTGAGGTGCTTGCTTTGTCTAATTATTGTAAGTACAGTAACCAAAATGTAAATGGTGGTCATGAGGATGACAATAATGAAGCAGCTGATGATGGCAGTAAGAGTAATAATCAAAGATCTACCTCTTTAGTGAAAAATATATGTAATCATTGCCACATTTTCATGAGCTAAGGACTGACATATTGATTTTGCAGATGAACAATTTAAGGATCAGGAAAGTTAAATAGCTTCCTTAAGATTACCCATTTAGATCAGTCCAAATCCCAAGTCTGTGTGTATGTCATGGGTATTTCCCTTTAATTCCATACTATTTCTCAGTTTTTCTTCCTCTATAAACATTAGCTTTTCCAAAAACAAAAATTAATTTATTACTCTATCCACCATCATTCATTTTTTAACAGCTTTTAAATGTACCAGTTCTATGACAAGCCCATATTAAGTCTCAAAAATATAAAGAAAATTTTGATAAGTAAAATGCAGATTAGTAGGAGATCGTGTCCTGTAAGTTATGGAAATACAATTAAATATAATAATAGTAACAATAGCATTAACAATAATTATTATGACTAATTTTAATTGAGCACTTCAATTGTATTGGGACCTACTTTAGGTTCTTTATCTGTGTGAACTCGTTTAGTCCACAAAGGACCCTAAGAAATAGGCATTGTTATTAGTCGTGTTTGACAGGTAAGAAAACTGAAGCACAAAGAACATAAATAATTAACTCCAAATCACCATAAAAGAATCAGCACAGAGGGAGCATGATTTTAATCTTTTCTATAAACATTTATGGCATGCTTGCTGTGTTAAATGCCCTCTTAGATAATTAGGGAAGGTCTTACAGAGAATGAGGCATGTGTGCTTATCTTAAAGGATCAAGTTCCTCTTAATGAATAGAGGGGATAGAAAAGGGCATTCAAATCCACAGACAACACTACAGATGCACCGACATTGCTCATGTGACTATCGCACACAGTCAATGTGGAAACCACACTTACCTTCCCGGTTTCCAACCTAAACTGACTTTTGAAGCTGCCGATCAATCTTGTTTACCTTACTAGTGCTTTCTTCCCAAGATAATTTCCATGCTTTTTCATCATCCTGAAATCTCTAAATATGCCACTACCTGTTCACTGTCATTTACGACCTTGCTTTTTATTTCATGGGAGCTAGTCAAGTTACTGTTTGAACTACCTTACATTTCTGCGACTTGGAGGGTTAAGATTACCACAGAAAATAAAGGTATTCATACCAGGGCTTTCCTTACTACCTGTATTATTTATGCTATATATTGTTATTTTCAAAATACATCACTATCATAGCAAACCATTGTATTAATTATGTACAACTTAAGTGTTCCAAAGGTCTTAGGCTGGATAAATATGATAGGTTAGGAATCATGGGTTAAGCAAATGTGTAAAGAAAGAACTTTGTTAGGCACATAAGAACAAAAAATTCCAGAGGTAAAAGGTCAAACAATTCATAAATTAACTAGATTGATACAACCTTCCAAGCCAAACAAGGACCTGATCAGCTGCTGAATGTTATGCAGTAAAAGAAGCAGAAAATCTTAGACTTTTGAAAACTCTTTTTTTTTTTTTTAATTTTTCCTATTGGATATATGGACTCGCAAGAGAGACAAAAAGAGACAGAGAGTCAGAAAGTGAGAAATCATCTTCCCATGGGTGATGGCCATGCCACAATCGCTTTTCCTCCAGACCCCTCTGAGGATTTTGGGCATGCACACACATGTGCCTGCTGTGAGTTTCAAGTCACCAGGTCTGAGACTCAAACCATGGTCGACTGCATGATATTCCTGCTCCTTCGCCACTACACCACCTGCTGGTCCCAGTCATAAGCATTTTTGCTGAGTAATAGAAAGGCCATGGGGCTGGAAAGTCATCTGACCCTCCCAGAGATGAGACCGAAATTTACATCTGCCCCTGTTGATTACTGGAGAAATCATTTTGGGCCTAGCCACATGAAAAGTGTCTTATTGCCTGAGAAGAGCTTCTTCTCTAATCTCTGTTTCCATCTTGGAGGCCCACACAAACCACTGAAAACCCATATAGGAGGGGTCTTTATTTCCTATAGCCAACAAAAAAAAAAAAAAGAAAAGAAAAGAAAAGAGAACGTATTCACCTCATTTCTTGTTTTGGTCATTTTGGTCATTTTATTTTCATAAAAAGATTTGTAGTTTTAGTGACTGGATGCCAAAAGTACAGGTAAATTAGCCTTGTATAGATCAGGAAGAAGTATGGAGAAATCTAGTTTTTTATTTTTTTCCATTATAGGTACTTAACTTACAGTCTCAACTTCATCTTTGCTTATTTTGTGTTCTATTACAATGGAAGACCTCACCTATTTTAAGGTCAGGTCCTCTTGCTTTGAACAGAATTTTGTCTTGTCCAACATCATCAGAGGGCTAGCTCCAATGAATCTTCTCTGTTTACCCTATATCTTCCAATATTTCTTATATCTCACTCTTCCTAAAGACTTTTTTTTTTTTTTTTTTTTTTAGTTTTTTGCCATAAGTTACATGTGCTTGCTGGAGAGAGACAGAGAGAGGGAAAGTGAGAGGGATGGCCACAGTGAAATCCTTTCTCCTCCATTCACCTCTCAGGATTTAGGACACACACACACACACACACACATACTGTGATTTTCAAGCTACTAGGACCAGGTTCAGGACTCTAGCTGTGGTCAACCATGTGGGAATCCAGCTCCTTAACCACCATGCCACCTACTAGCGCCTTCCTGAAGCTTTTAACATGTGATATCTCTTATCACATCCCAAGCCAACAGAATCACCTTTTACATACTTCAATCGATGCTTTTCATTTAGCACTTCATTTAATCTATCACTACTTGAAATTTGGTTTCATGGAATTTTAAATTTCTCATAACCTTTGTCCTGCCTCCTCTTATTTCATTAGTGAATTATTTATTCTTTATTGATGTCCCTTTGATATTTCTCACCAATTTTATTCTAAAGTCTACTTTTCTTCTCAATCTTCTTGCTTTCTAAATCCTCTTGGATAATCCTATCTGCTTCTGTGGACTATCTGTAAACTAAAGGTTTCTGAATCTGAATGAACAGTTTAGACTTTTTTTTTTGTAAAAGCCAGACATATTCATCTTCTCATGGAATAGCTCCATATGAATGTCCTACCAAATGTTAAAACTATCAGGACTAATAAGAACTTACATCGTTCACCATAGACTTCACTATCCCTGAGTTTGCTTTCCTAGTATGTAGTGCCATGAAGCAACCTACTGCTTAAGCCACAAACAATGGCAATCTACTCTCTACCTCACTCTGCCTCATCTCAAGATTCATCTAGTCATCATGTTCTATCATTTGTGCGTCTGAAATAGTTCTCAGATTTGACCAAGTCTTTCCATCACCAGTGCCATCTGTCAGGACACCATTATCTCATAACCAAATAATTAAAATAGTCTCCTTCTTGAATTTCTGCATCTAATGTAGACTTCCTTCAGTTCATGCTGCCCAAAGAACCCACATATTTTAAAACTTCAAATAAAATCATATTATTTTTACACCACTCTGCTCCTCCTGCTCTATATAAGCCTGTGCTTCAGCAAAAACAAAAGCATCCCAGTTCCTTGCATAATCTAGGACATCTATCATGTTAACATTAAAAAAGTATAAGCTATTGGCCCCTACATGGACAACCCTGTTTTATTCCCTCTGGCCTGTATAATTCTGTAACATATTTCTAAGCATCCCATATTGCTATTATATATTGATATTGTCTGATTTACATGCATATCCAGGTCATTCTAGCTTCCTGAGGACAAATTTCAGTTGTCTGCTATTAAAATTCCAATGCTCAGCACAGTACCTGACACAATGGGGATTTAATGAACAGCAGTTGAATGAATACATTTTCAACATATAGATGATACAACTAGAAATAAACAATATAATGAGGACAAAGGAGTTGTGGTTTAGAGCCCAAGGAGTAAATAGGGGGCCAGTAATTTAATACTAATTTAAAGAAGTTGAAATATATCTTGTACATTACAGTAAATTTAGGTGGTCTTAAGTCAGTGGATAATAAAAGAAACGTCATACCCTCAGCAGAGCAAAAAACAGCTGGACACTAGTTAATTACTACAATGAGCCAAAGGCAGAAGGACAAGGACATGAATAGATGTAGAAACAGAAGATTAAGATAAATGAAATATTCAAATAATCTGAACAAGACATAATCAACAAAATGTAAAGGACATTTGAATCTGAAGATGTGGTGAAAGTTGAAAAACAACTCTAAATGGATCCTTTAACGCAGAAGCAAAGAACCCTGCATTTAGTACACATTCGGAGATCCAAGCTAAGGCAACTGTAGTATCAGGTCATTGGGAAAGTCATGACATATTCTTCTATGTTTTCCTATGCAAAAATACATCATGACTTTCCAGATGACCCAATATCTTTATAATCCTGTTCAGGAACAGAGTTCTGACTATTGGGTTGTCAAGATGTTTTCAAGATATTCCATTCTCTCAAAATTTCTATGAGACTTTTTTAATTTACATTAAAGGAATCAGTAGCAATCTTGATAAGCTCAGTATGCTTCTATCTCTGTACCCAAGGCTGATAATAATTGGAATACATCAAAGGCTATGCTTACAACTTTGAACATTTGTGAAGTACATTCTGGGAAGAAACTCGATGCAGAGAAAGTTCAGTTTTCTGGGAATAAGCATTCTGTACTTTATCCCATTCCAGTTTTCCATACAGTCTAAGCTACGGTCAAAAGAACTGTACCATGATCATTGCTTGTGCTCTTACCATCTCAAAAGTATATCTGAATCCCTGCTATGAATTTAATAAGAAAGACTGGTTTGAAAGGTAAAAAGGAAGACGGTAGGATTATATGATAAGTCAAGTCTTTTCCTTTTCTCCCTGATGCTTGTTATTACTGTTTGTTTCATTTCTTCTATTTTGGTTTATTTATAATTGAGGTAATCTAGAGGAGTTATCCTCCATAAACATTGACATGTGAAAATCTCCCATACCCCATATGTAACTGGAATGATAGGGAGCTAGCTGATGGTTGCATAGACGACTCAAGGTCCTGGAAAGTCAGGACTGCCTGGTCACCTAAAGGATTGGACACTCTAGTTTACATCATAAAAAAATAAAATAAAATAAAATAAAAGTGGTATTATTCTCACTGATATTTATTTTCTGGAGAAGACTCTGGAAACTTTTTATAAGGAAAGTAATAGCTTTCTCAATACCTCTAATAAAGAGGTAGTTACAGAGCTTCTTCATAGGTATAAATGAACAGTTATAAACAAAGAGCTAAACATTTATTAAAGTAAGGATTGTCCAGACTTTGAAGCAAGCAGAGTCTTAGAGGCACTCCCTTTTTTACCCCAATGTAACAAACAAGTATTATCATGATGTATAAAAGGAAGAAACACTAGATTCGTGGGCTAAGATTGCTGGATTTTATAGAGGGAAGTTAAAACTCCATAATAATAAATTGGCAAGAGCTAAGCAATGAAACATACTTCTTGCTACCCTAAATATTAGCCTGAAAAAATAAACAGCTGCCTAATATTGAAAAGAAAAGATAGACTCCATCAGAGAAGAGACGATGCGTGCGTTCTTTCAACCACGCACAAGCAGTTATTCAGAGTCTAGTTGCACGGGGTCTAAGCTACATCTCCTCTAGTCAATGGAATATTATTAGACATGAGAGCTCAGCAAAATCACAGCTGCTTGGCAGAGACATCCTCACTATTTTAATAAAAAATGTGAAGCACTAAAAAATATAGTCATAAGGTGTAAAAGAACATATGGTGAGGGTCAAAGTGCAGCTCTAGACACCTTCCACTTGGCAGAGTGCTGCCTGCAATTTGGCAGAGGTAGGAATCTTATATCAGTTTGACTGCATTATAATTTATTATCGGTTTAAAACTTCCTATTCTATAGGGAAAATGTGGCATGAAAAATGAGGCAAGAGTGATGTTGTGCTGCAGCCAAGAAAATCCTAGGCACACACACCCAGATCTGACACAGAGGAACAGCTAAGTGGGAATCAAGAATGGAGATGCAAGAGATTTAATAAAAAGCACTGTACAGGATAAGAGACACTATCTCTCCATCAATCTCCTGAGTTTCTCATTCCAGTCCATGAACACATGAATTTTTCTTTATGTAATAATATTGTGAGACTTTGAGATTTGCACAAGACTACATACCTAGTAGAAAATCATAAAATTCTTTTTTAAAGAATGATTTTATTTTAAAACATTTATTTATTTATTTATTTTAATTTGACCAGAGAGAGAATGAGAGAGAAAGAAGGAAGGTGAGAAAGCAAACTACCAGATGTGGGACTCAAACCATAGTCAGCCATGTGGGAGTCCAGTACCCTTAACCACCACACTACCGGCCAGCCCCGAAAATCATTAAGTTCTAGCAAAATGTTTAAATAAGTTGAACTGGCTAGTGAGATAAAGTAATTAATATAAGGGAAAAATACTTTTTTATATTTTAGAAACAGATGTTTGCTATTGGGCATATGCACTCCCCAGAAAGAGAGAGAAAGAGACAGAAAGCGAGAAATCAACCCCCAGGGGGGATAGCAATGCTGTAATCCCTTCGCCTCCATTCTCCTCTTGGGATTTTGGGCACACACACACACAGCATGAGATTTAAGCTGCCGGGTCTGAGACTCAAACCAAAGTCAACTATGTAGGAGCCCAGTGACGCAACCAGTACATCATCTGCTGGTACTGGAAAGTGCTTTTTAAAAAAAAAAAAATTGCTAGATGGTACATGTACTCATGTGGTAGGGAAGAGGGCAGAGAAAGTGAAAAAGCATCCACCATGAGGATTGTCACATTGTGATTTTTTTCTCCATCTCACCATCCTTTTGGGATTTGGGGCACACACACACACACACACACACACACACACACACACACTTGTACCTATCATGTTTTTCAAGCAACCAGATTTGGGACTCACACTGTACTGTTTGCCATATGGATTCAGCTTTAACTACTAAACCACTAGCCGGCCTTATTTATCTCTTTTCTTCATCAAAAAAGAGGAAAAAAGAGGCATCCCTGACAGGATCCTTACCCAATAATCTTGCTCACTACCTTTTAACTGGCCAGAATCCTGAACACAACCAACCACAGGCATGCCCAGATTATTTAGACAGACCATCAATAAGGCAGGGTTTTTGAGATATTAACTCCAGAAGTAAGAGAATGTTAAACGGTGTCATGTAATACTGACTTCATATTCAGAAAAAGAATACATGTATCATCTTAACATCTATTCTGATTAGAAACATAAACACATCTTTAGTTCCCTCAGTAGAGTATTTAAACAAACATCACATTGGGTCATTGATGAGAAAGGCAAAAGTAAAGAGGAAAATTTATGTTATATTACTCACTATTAGAAATTGCATTTGAAAAAAATTATATGTAAGGTGGCCACCACCCAGTTTGAGAGAGTAACTGAGAAAGTTAGCCACCAGGTCTAACTGAGAAAGTTAGCCACCAGGTCTGGGACTTGAACCACCGTCCACCATGCAGCCTTAACCATCATGTCACCTGCCAGCCCCTGATGTATATATGTATTTACCATTTAGTTATTTTTTCCCCTTACAGCATCTGAGACTTTTATTTTGAGTTAACATGTATTTTTGTTGGTTATCATTAAAAATACTAGAGTACTCTATTTTCCTTTCTAGTTTTATTCCTTACCTGTTTTTTGATTCTTATCTTTCTTCTTTGCTTCATTCATACACAGTATTTCATATTGTTCTTTTTTATTAAATTAAAAAAAAATTCTATAGGATGCATGCACTTACCAGAGAGAGACAGACAAACAGAGACAGACAAACAGAGCAAAGAAAAGTGAGAAAGTACTCCCCAGAGAAGATGATCATGCTGCAATCCCTTCTCCTCCTCTTTCTTCTTGGGATTTTTGGACATGTATATACATGTGCCAGACATAGTTTTCAAGCTGCTTGATCTGAGATTCAAATCATGCAGTTGGCAATGTGAGATCCAGCTGCTTTGCTATGTCATGTGACTGGTCCATGTTCTTTTACTAAGGAAAAAGTGGATGTTAACAACAGTTAAGTATTTCTTTGATATCTTGCTATTATCTAAGACTTAGAAAAGCAACTCTTAAGCTTCCTCCCAAAGAAGACACTCTTAGTGAAGAAATCACCTCTTTGGGAGGTGATAAACACTGCTCCCAAGGCCTGTGTATCCTTTAGTAATCCTTCAGAGCAAAAGCAAACTGATATATTCAAATTAGATTTTATTAAATAGCTTGAACTTTCAGGAAATAATACAGTACCTGGGAGAAAAGTAAAACAACAATAAAATACTAAGATATAGTCTGACAATTAATAATCTCGGACATTTCCATAAGGGTAGAGGAATAAATAGGGCTCTCATCATATAGAGGCTAGCCCTATACTATCATATGCAAATCAGAGAGTGTGTTGGTAGACTCAATGTTTCATTTTTTTTTTTTTTGAGAGAGAGAGATTTTTGCTATAAGGCGCATGGACTTACTAGAGACACAGAAACAGAGAGACAAGTGAGAAATCACTCTCCCCCGCAGGGGAGATGGCCATTCTGCAATCCTGTTTCTTCCATTCTCCTCTCAGGATTTTGGGAATGCATGCACACACAGCTGGCATGAGTTTCAAGCCAACAAGTCCAGGACTTGAACTACACTCAACTATGTGGGAGTCAAGTGATGCAGCCACTATGTCACCTACTTGTTCCTCAATGCTTCATTTTTAAGTAAGTAATTAAACAATTTATCACTTACAGCACATGTGTGTTTGTATGTATGTGTGTGTACATATATGTGTGTGTGTATGTATATATATATATATATATATATATAGAGAGAGAGAGAGAGAGAGAGAGAGAGAGCACGAGAGAGCAAGCCAGCGAGTAAGCACACTAGTTTTGAATTCACATGTTTCTTCTCTTCTAATTGCTTTCAGAAACATGGCTAATTTATAATTACTTTTCTCTTATGAAAATCTTATTACTCCCAGGCAAAAATATTGAAAAAAACTATATTTTGACTCTATCAGAAACTTTCTTCCCAGTAAGAAATTATCTTTGTACAACAAAATGTTGTGTACTATTCATGTGAAGAAGTATAGCAATCAAAACCTGGCATCTTATAGAAGAAGCATGTTCCAAAATAGAATTTAAAAGCTGTAAATTTTATATGACCTTTCGAGAACCTTAGACTCTGGTTTGCAACAATAATCATTTTAACTCCTATATGGTAGACTAGAATGCAGTCTTAAAAGAGTGTGTTTTAAACGTGTAAACTTTTTACAGCAAAGATGTCTATTTTTATGGTCTTGAGTGAAATGAAACAAAGCAAATAACATTAACAAAATTTTTGCTTCTCCAAACCTCAGTGAGAAAAGAAAATATCAAATACTTTTTGTGGAGACTGAATTTTCAGAGAGTAAACATTGTCCAGTTAGTGTAGAAGCTTGTCAAGTTTTTAATTATTTACTTCTAAGAAATTTCATAATACTCAGATATTAGAAGAAAAAGAGACAGAAAGAAAAATCTTCATACTAAGAATTAGTAATTCTGAGTTTAATCTTGTCAGTTTAATTATTTTCTCAGTCCAAATAATTTTGGACAACTAGTCACTTGATCAATACTGTAATGAAATGTATTGAATGTAAAGTTTGACAATATAATTTCTAGTTCTGTCTCTATTCTTTGAAGACTGCAAGTCCTAGGGAAATGTTCTTGTCTGTCTGGGCTTCAGCCATGAGATTACATTTGAAAATGAAAGTTAACAAGCTTTTAAAATTATAAAGCTAATGTATTATTATTTTTATTATTGTTATGAACCAGTTGCTCCAAATGTCCAAGAAAAAAAGAAACATAATAATCCTATTGTATAGATGACTTTTAATCTAGAAAGGAATACATACAAGTGAAATAAATGAAAACTAATATAATTCTAAAATAAGAATTTAGTGATGGTTTTGAAACTAAGTACAAATTTGGGAAATGAGATTCTGTAACATTGATGTAGGGAATTAAAACTTCTTTCCCATGAGATTTCAAAATATATGTTAACACTATGTCTTAGGTTGGAGTGCATCACAAAATACTAAATAATAGTATAACACTGTAGCTTATTGTTATGTGAGGTTCTTCCTCATCTGGAGGGTGGATCAAACTGAGATATAGGCAGTTGGAAAAAGATGTGAGGCACTGATGTCATGTTGTTTATTGACTGAGTTCAGGGGGAGCACACAGAGCTATTAGTAACACTCAAAGTGCTTCTTCTCTCTTTGAGCTCAGAATGTGCATGGAGAGTGCTTGTAGGGTGCTTCCTCCTTCTCAGAGCTTACAGCTCATGGAACTGAGCAAGCCAAGGTCTAGCTGAGCCAAGGCCACCAAAGCTGAGCTAGTAAAATCGGAGCTGAGCTGAGCAGATCTAGTTAGCTAGCTGATCAGGTATTCCCTTTCTCTTAAAGGGGCTGCATACAATAGTGGCTAACTTCCAAAGACAAGCTATCATACATGTACTTTACATACAGTGGTATAAAGCAAACAAATCATAATTGTGTAACAAGTGTGCAAGCTCACTACAACTAATAAGGATATTTATCCTGTGATCAAACATGATAAGTTAGGAACTAAGACAGCCAGACTAAACCATTTTGATTTCATTATCTATACTTATAAACAATAGAAATTTATTTTTCATAGTCTGGAGGTTCAAAAGTCCAAGATCAAGGTGCAGTAGATTCAGCATGAGGACTCAATCTCTGGTTCACGATGGTAAATTCTCTCTGTGCCCTCACCTGGTGAAACACGTGATGGGTGTCTCTGGGGCCTCTTTTATAAGGGTACTAATCCCAATCTTGAAAGCTCTGACCTCATGACCCTATCTCCTAAAACCATCATTTGGGGGGGTCATCATTTCAACATTCAAATTTGGAGGGAGCATAAACATTTAGTTCATTTCACACTGAAAGGGTTCATATCGGGTTGATCTGGGCCAGCAAATGGCATGATGGTTAAAGCACTAGATCCCACATGGCTGACTCCATAGTTCAAGTCCTAGACCTAGAAGCTTGAAAAACATGCCAGATGTGTGAGCGTGCATGTCCAAAATCCAGAGAAGAGAATGGAGGAGAAGGAACTGTGGTGTAGCCATCCCCACTCCTAGGGGGATTTCTCACTTTCCATCTCCTTTTGTGTGTCTCTCTCCATTGAGCATATGCACACTGTGGCAAAAATCTAAGGAAAAATAAATTAGGTTGATTATAAAAAAAACCTCTGGTTATGAAGAGTATATTTTGTTGAATTTGACATGTGTTAATTTTGCTGTGAAAAAATATTTATCTTGTGAGAAATTGATATAATGGGGCTAGAATATAAAAGGTTTAGTCTGGAGACATGTATTTGGTTCAAGAATCAAAACGATTAAATTACGAGTATGACTCACAATTAGAAACTAATTAGGAGTTAAGAGTAAAGGCTTACAGACAAATGTGTTAGTAGCTGAATGAAGAGAGGAGTAAAGAAGGCAGGAAAGTACTGAGTCATAAAACAAGAAAGAAAAGTGAAAACCAAATTGCTAATACCACATGAGTTGTAGAAGAATTCAGCGACTAGAGGATAAATTTGAGAAAAGATGTTAGTGACAGAGAGAGCAAAGGCAATCCTCAAATCCAGACATTTAATAATGAAATAAGCAACTACCTTGTGGAAGCTGCAAGTACAGTGACTGGTGATTCAGGAGTCAGTCCTGACTCAATTTCTGTTTCACAGATCATAACTTCTCCTATGTCATAGTGAGGAGGGTAGCTGAGCTAGGAAAAAAGCAGCAATGAGAGAGAAACCTTAACATGTTCAAAGGTAAAAAGAAATAGATCTATGGAAGACAGAAATTAAAAAAAATTTAAGAATGTAAAACTAAACATGGATATACTCAAGGAGATGGAAATGAAATAGAGTGTAAGAGTTAACCTGAAAGAAAGGACCAGCAGGCGGCATAATGATCACATTGCTGGATTCCCACATGGTCAACAGCAATTCAAGTCCCAGACCTGGTGGCTTGACACTCATGCCCCAAATCCCAAGAGTAGAATGGAGGAGAAGGGACTGTGGCATGGCCATCCTCCCTCCGGGGGAGCGGTTTCTCACTTACTGTCTCTCTGTCTTTCTGTTTCTCTGGCAAGTCACACACCCTTCAGCAAAAATCTCTCTTAGGAAAAAAAAAAAAACAAAAAAAAAAACAGAACCTACTTGAAAGACAAAGGAAAGCTTTTCCTCAGTCTAGGTAGGATTCTATGAGCAATATTATAAGTGAAAGATGAGACTGTAAAAGGTGAAGCATGCTAAGTGGCCTCAATATTTTTTCTTAAGTAGGAGATAAGGTCATTTTGTAAGAGGGAAAATGTGGAGGGCAACAGATTAGAACCTAATGAGAATCAGGTCTGCCCACCAGCTGTACAGACTGCTGGAATCAGTGAGTGATTAGGAAACCAAATATAAGCATCAGGAAAAACCTGGTAGGAAATGTCTGGAATAATCTGTGTTGGTCAGGTCAAGCCAGCTCTTCTTCTTTCTCAGAACTAACCTGAGCTAACCTGCAGAAAGATGAGAATGGACCCCTATTTCTCACTATTAACAAAAATCAACTCTAAATGGGTCAAAGATCTGAACCAAACCTCAAAATATAAAACTGCTGGTAGGAAACACAAGAAAAACTCTTGGAGACATTGGGATAGGCAAAGACTTCTTAAATAAGAGTCCTTCCTACACTTCAAGCATAAGCAATAGTCCTGAAAATAGACAAATGGGATTATATCAGGCTAAAATGCTTCTGCACTGCAAAAGAAATCATAATTAGAGTGAAGAGACAACCCTCAGAGTGGGAGAACATATTGGCCAACCATGCCTCAGATAAGGGACTGATAACCAGAAAATATAGAGACTTCAAGTAGCTTGACCCCCCCCCCCAAAAAAACCCAAAAAGGATGGGTAAATGAGCTGAACAAACAATTCCCTCTTCAAGGAAGACAAATAAACAATCCAAAAGCATGTGGGGAAAAAATAAAGTTCAACATCTCTTATTGTAAGGATATGCAAATCAAAACCACAATGAGATACTACTTAACTCCAGTCAAAATGGCTAAGATTTAAAAACTAAAGAATAAGTGCTGGTGAGAGTGTTGTGAAAAGGGAATCTTCCCACACAGTTGGTGAGAAAGCAAATTAATACAACCTCTGTGGAGAACAATAACAGTATGGAGGTCCCTCAGAAAGCTAAAAATAGAACTATAATATGACCCTGTAATTCCATTCCTTTTAGCTACCCAAAGGATAGAAAAACACAAAGTCAGAAAAACACTTGCACATTCCTGCTTATTGTAACATTATTTACAATTTCTAGGACATGGAATCAACTCAAATGTCCAAGAACAGAAGAGTAGCTGTGGTAAATTATATGCTATGGAATACTACCCAGCCATAAAATACAATGAGACCTTCACATTGGATACAAAGTGCACAAATATGTAAGATTTAATGTTAAGTGAAGCAAGCCCCCCCCCTTTCATATATACCAATTGTTCGCTCTATATGGCAGAAACTGAAAAATTGCAGGGTATGATGGCAGGGAGGGCAAGTATGCATGCCAGAAATGGTATAGGAGGGTGTGGTAGTAGAGGATGGGAAAGGTAATCAGAATTAAAAAAAAGAAGAGAAAGAAGAGTTTAACAGAAACAAAAGTAAAAAGGGTATCTGTCGATGATAATGCACATGGTCATATCTGTGATTTGAATGGTGCACAGTGTATTCATCCTGGGAAAAACAATTTTATACACTGTAAAGATGTACAGTGATTAAATGTAAATTTTAAGGAATAAATCAAATTTAGAAAGCGAATTGTTTCTACATAGTTTCGTTTTTAGGAATATCTTAAAACTTCATAAAAGTGCGGATACATACATTCACATGCATACATGAAAACCCATGAGGAGTCTTTAAAAAGTTCATAGAAAAATGGATTATTATGAAAAAACTATGCATGAATTTAAAAATTTTTGACTTCCTTTTAAAGCATTTTCGAAATTCAGTTCTCTACTCACTCAAACCCTATGAGCTTGATTAAAGATAAACATAAATTAGAGTCATTTTGTAAAATAACTTTAAAAAAAAATGCCAGAAAATTCATCTTTCTCTCCGGAGAGAGGCAGAGAGAAAAAGACAGAAGAGAAAAAACCACTCCCAGGACCAGCACATGACATAATGGTTATGTCACTGAACTCCCACATAGTTGACTGTGGTTCAAGTCCAGGACCTGGTGGCTTAAAAATTCACACCAGGTGTGTGTGTGTGTGTGTGTGTGTGTGTGTGTGTGTGTGCCCAAAATCCCAAGAGGAGAATGGAGGAGAAGGGATTACAGCCTGGCCATTCCCCCCAGGGGTTGAATTTTTACTTTCTGTCTCTCTGGCAGCATAAGTGCCCTATAGCAAAAGTCTCTCTAGGGGGAAAAATCAAAAACAACAACAAAAAACACTCCCATGGGGCATGATCATGTCAGACTCCCTTTTCCTCCACTTCTTCCTCTTTTCAGGATTTCAGGCCACACACACACATGCATCCAGCATGTCTCTCAAGTTGACAGGTCCAATACTTGAACTGCATTGTCAGTTGCCCTAATCACCAGGCCACAGGCTGGCCCATAAAATAACTTCTATATTTGTAAAATGTAACTAAGAGATGCAGGCTCATTTAGCATAGGTATTATGTTAAGAGCTACCTCCTCTAGGGAACCAGCAGTTAGCGTAATGGCTATGTAACTGGACTCCCACGTAGTCGACCGCGGTTCACGTCCTGGACCCGGTGGCTTAAAACTCAGGCTGGGCGCGTGTGTGTGCGTGCCCAAGATCCCAAGAGGAGAATGGAGGAGAAGGGATTGCGGCGTGACCATCCCCTCTGGGGGGTGATTTCTCGCTTTCTGTCTCTATGTCTCTCTCTGTCTGTCTGGCGAGCGCACACGCCCTATAGCAAAAACCTCTCAAAAAAAAAAAAAAAAAAGAGATACATCCTTTAGACCGTGTATGAAACCTTATTTTTAAAAATACTTTTCAATCTATTACAAACTACTTAATCCCAAAGACTGAGACTATTCCCTCTCCCTCCAGTGGAGGCTTCAGAATGAATTACAGAAATCTTAGGAGGTGAAGAGTCATCAGACAGAGTAATTACATGAAGCAGCTGCTGTATTTATTGCTGAAGCTTGTGCTCAGTCAGAGACACTCAGACGGAAGACGATGAGGCCAATACTCTCCTTCCTCTGCTTGCCAAGCCACCTGCCCAAAGCAGGACTGATTATGTCATGGAGAAGGGGCATCTCTTGGCAATTTGTGCAAACATGCTCTGTGCACTCCTGTGGTGGCACTGTCAGAGCACCTTATGAAAATAACACATGATTAAGAAAAAAAGCTAAAAATCTGCATTTGTAGAGGAGCTCAGTTGAGTTGAATAGCTTGGAAAAGCCTCTCCTAAAATCATGCTTCACTGAGGAGCCTCTGTTAACAGTGCTTGATTGTTTGAGAATTATTTATTAGAACTGCTTGTTTTTCTTCTCTTACTCTGCTTCATGGAAGAAAAGTACAGATGCTGAAAGTAATGTTTCTGATACTTGTGGCCATGGCATCTGACTTCATGTAATTTTTCTTCTTTATAAATTAATGACAATAACATAAGCAAAATTGTTATTTTAATTACATTTTGCTATTTTTTCAAAGTATTACTCTATATGAGATTGAAAATCAGACAAGCAAAAGAATCATTCGTCACAATGCATAAGATGAATGAGTTTCAAACATGATTTATTTAAGAATGTTTGTACATTCTCCTGGACATTTTCATATTTGTGAACAGATAAAACATAATGTGTTTTAACATTAAACTGATGAATTATTTCATCAATGATGAAAAGCACAATATTGCTGTTACATCTCAAATACAGGGAAATAAGCAAAGGGTAAATATTGTTCTAATAGATTTTTTAAAAATAAAAGGAATAGGAAAGAAAAGATTGAAACCTCTCTGGACTATAAGAGATTGGGAAATGATTGTGTAGTAACAAAAGCCATTACTTTATATAGAACAAAATGCCCTTGTCCGGAGATCCCTTTAATTCCAAAGGCTTTGTTATCAAATTCCAGTGCAGTCCGTTATGTTGCAGCATGATATATACATTCTTAGAAAATCATCTGTTTTCAAAAGTCTAGTTACATGAACAGTTACTTTTGTGACTGAAAATAATTAACTGGAACTTGTGCATAGCTATCCCCTCTACTGTCCTGTCAAAGATAATGCAATACTGGGACCAGCAGTTAACACAATGGCTATGTCCAAAGATAATGCAATACTGGGACCAGAAGTTAGCACAATGGCTATGTTGCTGGACTCCCATGTAGTCGACCACGGTTTGCGTCCTGGACCTGGTGGCTTGAAACTCACCCCAGGCACGTGTGCGTGCGTACCCAGGATCCCGAGAGGAGAATGGAAGAGAAGGGATTGTTGCGTTGCCATCCCCCTGGGGGGTGATTTCTTGCTTTCTGTCTCTCTCTGTCTGTCTGGTGAGTGTACGCGCCCTGTAGCAAAAACCTCTCCTAAAAAAAAAAAAAGATAATGCAATGCCTCGACTCATTTTCTCCTTCCTTTTCTAAATTAAAGAAGAATAATTACTCATCGTGAGGAATCGCCAGTTATGTATACAACTGGGAAAGAAAAAGAAAAAAATACTCAGTGAATCTCCCTCCTTCTCTCTCTCTCTCTCTCTCTCTCTCTCTCTCTGTCCATCTAATGGAAGAAATGAGTAAACTAAAAATATTTGTTGAGAGGTCTTTGCTATAGGGCACACGTGTTCACCAGAAAGAGAGAGACAGAGAGACAGAAAGCAAGAAATCATCCTCCAGGGGGGATGGCCATGCCACAATCCCTTCTCCTCTATTTTCTTCTCGGGATCTTGGGCACACATGCCCACGTGCCTGGCGTGAGTTTTAGTCACCAGGTCAGGGACTTAAACCACAGTTGACTACATAGGAGTCCAGTGACATAGCCATTACACTAACTGCTGGTCCCATAAACTAAAAATATTAACAGAAATAACTTCTGAGTACTTCAACCTGCATACTCTAAAGTATTTAAGATATACTAACACTGATCCTGACCTTTTAATTTTGCTTATAGCAGAGTTCATAAGTATTAAAAAAAAAAGAAAGAAAAATCTGCAATGTTCCTATGAGAAGATACACACTACAAATTCTCTGAGAACTCTACCACTCAGTGCTTTGCACCCAGCCAGTAGGAGCCCTTGTAAAAGAAAGAATGCTTCCTTACTTAATACATAGCTTTATATTTACACTGAATGCTACAATCTCTGATAAGATGATTGCTTAGTTTGGAATGAATTTTTGTGATGGAAAAACTACTACCTTGAGGGACCAGCAGTTAGCGTAATGGCTATGTCGCTGGATTCCCATGTAGTCGACCGCGGTTCGCGTCCCGGACCCGGTGGCTTAAAACTCACGCCAGGTGCGAGTGCGTACGTGCCTAAGAGCCCAAGAGGAGAACGGAGGAGAAGGGACTGCGGCGTGGCCATCCCCCTTGGGGGTGATTTCTCGCTTTCTGTCTCTCTGTCTCTCTGTCTGTCTAGAGAGCGCATGCACCCTATAGCAAAAAACCTCTCAAAAAACAACAACAACAACAACAACAAAAACATGCTACCTTGAAATGCAGGCAAGCCAATAGCACTAGTAAGAAGGAACGAAGTCAAGGACAATGCTAAGAAAGGCACTAAGGCCAGTCAAAAGGATATTTCATGAGTCCAGGTATGACTGGTGAAGGCATGAACAACGGCGTCTTTGTGAATAGAACAGAAGGAAAAGCTTTTAAAAATCCCATAAATCAAGGTTAGAAAGGAATAGATGACTACAGAAAGACAAAGGTAAGAAAAAAATTTCAAAAACTACAAATATCATGGCTTGGAAAATGATGAAGATGGTGGCCCCACGGATAGCTATTTTTGTTTAAACTAATGCTTGCTCAGGCTTCCTTTTGCACATTCCATCTCTAAAAGGAAAAAAATCTTGGAAAATTACGCAAGACTTTTTTTTTTAATACTAGCACTGACTTATAATTTAGGTTCCAAGTTTTAAAGAAAGGAATAATAGAACCCCTAAAAATATTCAGCACTGTATAAAGAAGCAAACACTGATGGAACAATAGTAGTAGTCATGGTTACCTGCATGCCATCACCGCACTATGATTATACAATTCATTCCTACGAATAACACAATTATAGACTAACATAATACAATATAATCTTGCAACAAAGATACAAAAACTAAAAACCCGAAACTATTTAAACGAACAAAACTCACAGCTTCATAATATAAACTCCCATTCCCTGTGTGAATAATTCAACTATTCTACATATAGCCACTTAATTTTATGATCACACTTCAATAAATAATAACTAAATTATTCATGAGATCCCAAAGTTTATAAAGTATTTTTCTGAAAAGGTACAGTCAAATTGAGAAAGGAAAAAAGAAATCACTCTTTCTTATATAGATCAGACTTATAATGTTGACTTAATTATGATGGCTAATAACTATTTATAAACCATTTACTTTCCATTGATTTACTTCTAATACATTTGAAAATCTTTAAAGGGATATTATAGATGCTACATCCACTAAGCCTTGCCTACTATAAAAATAAATTTTGACTTATTTTAATAAATATTTTTGGTTGTAGAATTCCACATTTTTACATTACGCTACAGAAATCCTCTTGTATTGTTAATTGCTTGTTAATTGAATATAAACATTGTACATAAAATTCCCTTTTCCAGAATGGTCACACTAATTGTTTTTTCTGAGACGATGGTACTCAAGATAGTCAGAGACTCTACCACATGTATAAACATAATTGACAGAAATGAATTGGTGCCATGAAGGTATGGATTTTCACTCATGTGACTGATACCGTGGCTGTGAAAGGAGAACACTGTAAGTTGAATAACTGAATCAAATCTGTGGGTCAGAGGTAGTGTAATGTGTGAGGCTCTCTGAACCATTCAAAGGAGCACTTGGCTTTGAGTATGAACACCTAGATTCCATTCTGATTCTAGTATCCACCTGATTTCCAGCAAGTCACTTAACTTTTTTGAGCTTTAATTTCTTCATCAGTAAGTTGAGAAAGTTTATGCTTAACAACTAACTCTGGTACTAAAAAAAATGATGACTGAAAGTAATTCTAGACACTGCTTACGTAGCTGTTCAGTTTCTAGGAATTATCTGTAAATGTTTGCCAATACTTCCTCTCTGCCAATTTGTTCAGCTCCGACATACTTTGGGTAAGTTCCAGGTCACAAACTACCCCACTGTGCAATTGAATCTAACAAAACAAAGTATCCCCTTCCAAAATATCTATACTATATCCCGCAAAACAACCTGAGGTATTATTTAGGTTTTCACAGCAGAAGTCTAGGCTAAATCAGCAGTTCCTTATTCCCATTTTCCACTCGGGCTTGTTCCTACTGGAGAACTATTTTACCCACATTGCTGCATCCTAAAGAAGCTCGTGAACTGCTGAATAACTCACATATCTTCTGGCGTAGTCTTAGAAAACTTTCAAAGCTATGAAATAGTTACCATTACCTTCAAACGAAAATGAAATGCATCTAAGAGTCTGCCAGCTTAGCACCATCACTGCCTCCACAAATTGATAAGAATTCCAGGGTGGTGAGGGACAGGACGGCAGTGCTAACAAATGTAATTAATTGGTAACTTGTGCAATGACCATGCCTCACATCACCACTGCAGACTCCTTCAGAGGTATCCTGAATTCACATTCAAGAATTAAGTTGACTTATTTATCACTGTACATTCGAGCTATGCTTAGATAGAAAGCAGTTTGCTCAGCTGATTTTTAAACAGTTGCTAGAGTCATTCACCTCTACCTTTTTTCTTATTGTATTGTTTCCAGTAACATATTTAACTTATGCTCTTTTTTTCTCTTCTAATTGTTGATTGTTCATAGAGCCAGTTAGAAGGTATCCTTTAACATGGGAGGAGAAGTTTACAGAGGATTAGATCTTTGAGTACCATTCAAGGGTTTTTAAGTCTGTGAAATAGTGTCAATTAGATGTTAAGAACACAGTGCTTAGGATTCTAGCCCCTTCTCTGGTAGTTATAGCAACAATGCCATCTTTTGTATTATCATTCCTGTCACCAGAGTGTGCCACAGAGATGTTATAAATGAAATAATGTACAATTAATGTCATCTGCTTAACATGGGCCTTGAAAATAATAACTAATAACTACTCAATTAAAAGGAAAGTAAATGAAATGCAAACACATTTTTGTGAAAAATATGATTTTTAAATATTAGATCTTGTATATTAATATCTGAAATAAAATTTGTAAACCATTAAGTCTAAAGCTCAACAAATCTATGTTTACTTTCTAGTTTGACTAATTTAAGCAAAATTCAAACTTTACAGCCCTATCTGTAAATCAAACTAAAAAAACTCAGATCTTCCATTTGTTAGTTGCTTAGAAATCTTTAAATTTAAGTATGTGTGTGTGTGTGTGTGTGTGCGTATACATATATATGTATATATGTATACGCACACACACATATATATATTCCCTAGGTTGACAGCATTCTTGTTTTGTTTTTATAATCTGGTAGAAACATAGAAGTTAATATTCTTCATACATTTTGGGGGACTGGCGGGGGCATGGTGGTTAAAGGCGCTGGACTGCCACATAGTCAACAGCAGTTGGAGTCTTAGACTTGGCAGCTTGCCCTCTCTCTGTTTCTCTGGTCAAAATGGAAAAATGATTATATTAAATAAATAATTCCTTAAAAAATTCTTTATACAGTTCATATATCTAAAATTTTATTAAAAATTACATAAAATGATTTTTGGAATGAATTCGTTTCTCATTATTTCAACATCTAAATGTCATTTGGATTTTTTTCACTTAAAATTTTTATTTTTTATTTATCTTTTAAAATAATTATTTAATATTATTTATTCATTCATTTATTTTAATTTGACCAGCATGAGACAGAGAAAGAGAGACAGAAAGAGAGAAAACAAGCAACCAAGTCCAGGACTTGAACTGTGGTCAGCCATGTGGGACTGTCTAGCACCTTACCACCATGCCACCTGCTGGTCCCCCAAATTTTAATTTTTTAATTTAATTCCTTTATTTATTTACTTTACATTTAATCACTACATATCTTTACAGTGTGCAACATCACTTTTTCCAGAATTAATATGGTGCATATCAGTCAAGACAAAGACATTATCATATACATTATCATCAGCAAATAACTTTCTATTTTTGTGTCAATTAAATGTATTTTTCCCCTGTTCTCCTCCCTCCCTCCCTAACTCCCTCTATTACCCACCCCAATAGTACCCCTATCTCTGACCCCTATCTCTAGCTTCCCTCTCTTCTACTATAACTTCCAAACTTTCGGTTTTTGCTATAGAGCGCAGATATTTGGTATATATTGAGTGGGGGGATACAAAGTCTGTCTTTTATAATCTGGCTTCTTCGCTTAGCTTTGTTTTCCATATTCATTCACTTTGTATCAAATGTCAAGGTCTCACTGTCTTTTATGGCTGGGGAGTATTCCATAGAGTTTATATGCCACATTTTTTTCAATCCACTCATCTATTTTTGAATGTATGAGTTGCTTCCATATCCTAGCGATTGTAAATAAGGCTGTGGTAAACATGGGTATGCAAGTGTTTTTCCAACTAAGGGTTTTTCTATTCTTTGGGTAAATAGGTAAAAGTGGAATTACAGGGTCATATGGTAGTTCTATTTGTAGGTTTCTGAGAAATCTTATCATTTTCCACAGTGGTTTAATTTAATTTAATTTTTAATCGAATGTTAAAATTGTATGTATTTGTTATATGTATTGTAGGATGGCTAGATCTAGCTAATTAACAATAGACTACCTCATACAGTTATCATTTTTGTAATGAGAACACTCTATATTCACTCTCTTAGCAATTTTTAAAAATATAAAGTATCTTTAATCATGTACAATAGTTACCATGACATATAGTAAATCTTTTTGTTTGTAGTATTTTATTTAAATATATTTATTTATTTATTTATTTATTTATTTTAAGTTGACCAGAGAGGGACAGAGTAAGAAAGAGAGAGAAAGGGAAAGTGAGAAAGCAAGCTGCCGGGTCTGGGACCCAAACTGTGGTCAGCCTTGTGAAAGTCTAGCGTCCTCAACCACCATGACACCTGCCAGCACCAGATATATAGTAAATCTTTTGATTAATCTTCTATAAAACTATAATTTCGTATCTTTTGACCAACATCTCCCTAAGCACTCCCTCCTGCCAACCCCCACAGCCTCTGGTAACCACCTTTCTATGCTCAACTGCTATAATTTTTTCTCAGATTTCACATATGAGTGAAATCATGCAGTGTTTGTATTTCTGTATCTGGTTTACTTCAATTATCATAGTATCCTCCAGATTCTTCCATGTTCCAGCAAATGACAGAATTCTTTTCATGACTGACTAATATTCCATGGTGCATACACACCACATTTTATTTGTCCATTCATCTGTGGTGGACATCTAGGTTGATTTCATACCTTGCAAAATGTGACTAATACTGCAATGAGCATGGGAGTGCAAATATCTCTTCAACATACTGATTCTATTTCCTCTAGATACATTATACCTCTATACCCAGTAGTGAGATTGCTGATCACATAGTAGTTCTACTTTTAAGTTTCTGAGAAACCTCTGTACTGTTTTCCATAATGGCTGTGCTAATCTGCATTCCCACCAACAGTGTGTAAGGGTTTCCTTTCCTCCATATCCTTGCCTATATTTGTTATCCTTTGCCACTTTGATAGACATTCTAAATATTTCTTTGTGGTTTTAATTTGCATTTTCCTGATTGTTAGAGTTGTTTGACATTTTTCAAGTACTTATTGATCATTTTTATGTCTTCTTTTGAGAACTGTCTACTCAGGACCTTTGCCCATTAAAAAACTAATTGGCATATAATTATTGTACATATTTCTGGAGTACAGTGTTTTTTTAGTATATGTATACATCTGTAATGATCAAATCAGTGTAATTAACATATCAATCATCTGAGACATTTATAATTTCTTTGTGAATAAAAATCTCCTCTTGGGACCAGCAAATGGCATAATGGCTATGTCACTGGACTCCCACAGGGCTGCCCACAGTTTGAGTCTTGGACCTGGAGTCTTGCAACTCACACTGGGCAAGTGTGCACACACTGCCCAAGATCCTGAGAGGAGAAGGGATTGCAGCATGGGCATACCCTCTGGGGGGGAATTTCTTGCTTTCTGTCTCTCTCTGTCTCCCCAGTGAGTGCATGTACTATGTAACAAAAAGCTCTCTTTTTAAAAAACCCTCTTACAGTTACTTTTTTATTAAACATTTTCAATTATTATTATTAATTAATTTGACCAGACACACACATAGAAAGAGAGGGAAGGTGAGAAAGCAAGTCACCGGTTCCAGGACTTAAACCATGGTCAGCCATGTGGGAGGCCAGCATCCTAACCACCTGCCAACCCAGTCAATTTGAAATATACAGTAAAGTATTATTTTATTTACTTTTTTTTTGAGAGAGAGATTTTTGCTATAGGGCATGTGTGCTCACCAGAGAGAGAGAGAGAGCAAGAGTGAAAGAGAAAGTGAAAATAGCCCCCACTCCCCAGGGGGAATCACCATGCTGTAAGCCCATCTCCTCCATCGTCATCTTGGGACACATGCACACCTCCTGGCATTTTCAAGCCACCAGATCTAGTACTGGAATCTCAGTAGGCCATGTGAAAGTTTGCCTTATCTACCACACCACCTGCTGACCCCAATAAATTATTATTTATAGTTACCCTACTATGCTATAGAATACTAGAACTTACCCTCCTTTCTTGCTGTAATTCATCATTTGTTCAGTTTTTTGCTATTGTGTTGTTTATGTCCCTTATATATTTTGGGTATAACCCTCTTATCAAATATACAGTTTGCAAATACATTCTCCCAAGCTGTAAGGTTCTCTTACTTGATTGATCGTTTCCTTGGCTGTGCATAAACCTTTCCATTTCATACAATTCTATTTGTCTATTTCTGGTTTTGTTGGTGTATTTTAGGGGTCATATACAAAAATTATATTTTTACATTTTCAAAACCTAATTGAGGTTTGAAGATGTCTACTGTTGTGCTGGGCAATGACATAACAACCTCTTTATGGAACAACTTTTGAGTAAAGAGCTTTCATCTCTACCTGCAAATGCAATGGATTATTTCTAAACTACTGCTTCTCTGAAGCAGTGTAGAAATGATTGTCTGATGTTTGATTGTACACCATTAATCTTTCCTTAAATTAGCTAGCAAATGGAACTCATGAGAGTAGAAGTTTACTTTCCAGGGACATCATTTTTATTGCACCCTTATATGAAGACATCTTCAGAACCTACAAGATGCCAGAGAAAAGAAGTGATTGCTTAAGGTCATAGTGGACTGTACTAGAACTCAGATCTCCTGGGCTCCTGACCTGTCATATTTTTCATTACATCAATATCAAGAAATAGTTCTTTTGGGTCTGGCATATAGCTTGGTGCTTAATGTGCTGGACTCCCACATGGCCAAATGCAGTTCAAGTCCCAGACCTTGTGGCTTGCTTTCTTACTTTTTTTTTCTCCCTGTGGTCATATTTAACAACTAATAATAAATAAAATTAAACAAAAAATTCTGAAAAAATAGTTCTTTTGTGTTTACAAATGAAAGTAATGATTTCATCTTGCAGAATGAGAAGTGGTAACAATGCTCTTGCTTGATTACATTTAAATAGACGTAAGCAGAACAAAAGCACCTCTACCAGAGCAGCAAATTAATAGAAATAAAGAGTTTTCACAAGAAATGAAAAATAAGGGCTTTGTATAGAATACTAGACACATGAAAATGGATGATATTTACAGGTCATCTTACAGGGAAGGAAAGTATAGATTATTTAGGAAAAGTCTTGAATGAGAGGAGACTATCTTACTGACAGTTTTAAATTTTATGCTATAACTAATATGGACACATGCATTCGATTTAAACAAGGAAAGATGGTATGGGAGGGAAATTTGTTCTCAGAAAATCATATAATTCTCATTATAGCCCAAGGAAATGATAAGAATATTGAATAAACAAGGACTCTCTCATGTATGCATTGAATAAAAAAGATATTTTACTATTATACATCATTGGGACATGAAACAAAGGATCTAGTTAACAAATTTTCAAAGGGATTTAGCTAAGTAGAGTATTAATGTGTGCCTAAAGAAACTATCTGGAAATAAATATTTTATTTAATAAGTGATTGTCAGAATATGCAAAGTCAAGCAACTCTTCTGCTTACTCCTTTGTAACTTTTAAAAATTGAACATTAAAAATTAATAAACTTTTTGGGACCAGCAGTTGGCATAATAGCTATGTCGCTGGACTCCCATGCAGTCGACTGGGGTTTGAGTCCTGGACCCGGTGGCTTAAACTTATACCAGGTGTGTGGGCATGCGTGTCCAAGATCCTGAGAGGAGAATGGAAGGGAAGGGTTTGCAGCGTGGCCATCCCCCCTAGGGGGTGATTTCTCACTTTCTGTCTGTCTGTCTGTCTCTGTCTTTCTGGTAAGCACACATGCCCTATAGCAAAAACCTCTCAAAAAAAAAATAAACAAGAAAAAAAATTAAATAAAGTTTTTATTAAAAGGAAACCATTTTGATATACTAATTCATTCAACCTTTAACCTTCAAAAAATGCTATTTTTATTCTAAACAACTACTTCTATTTTTTAAAAAAAATTATATGAAGCATAAGGCAACAAAAATGCTGAATATAATTATTGTGTGCACTAAATGACAGAATAGGAAAAAGCAATAGAGACTAAAAACAGTTTATTAAAACTTCCTTTTGGGACCAGCAGTTAGCATAATGGCTATGTCGCTGGACTCCCACGTAGTCGACTGCGGTTTGCGTCCCGGACCCGGTGGCTTAAACTCACACGGGGTATGTGTGCGTGCGTGCCCGAGATCCCGAGAGGAAAATGGAGGAGAAGGGATTGCAGCGTGGCCATCCCCCCTGGGGGGTGATTTCTCGCTTTCTGTCTCTGTCTGTCTGGCAAGCGCACGCACCCTGCAGTAAAAACCTCTCAAAAAAACCTCTCAAAAAAAAAAAAAAAAAAACTTCCCTTTAGCATGAATTTGCCTTTCTTTGTCCATACTTCCATCTTTTTTTTTTAATTTCTTATTTATATTTAATTACTATATATCTTTGTGGGCTACAATAGATTCCTAGAGCATGTATGCAGTGTGCAATAATTAAATCAAGCATAATACCATATTCATTGTTTCTTTCTTTTTTTTTTTTTTGGAGAGGTTTTCTCGCTATAGGACGCCTGCGCTCACCCGACACACAAAGGGAAACAAGGTAATTCCCTTTCCAAATCGCCACTTCAACAAATCAGGCCTATGAATAGATGTTAACTCAGGAAACTCCTACAAATTTGCAGTATGATTTGGTTTCCACAGTATTCATTACACTTCATAATAAAGTACAAAAAGTTTTGAGTTTACCCATTTAATTATTTTTCAAACCAACCACACAAAGTATAAAATTCACAAGGATGATCTAATTATCACGTAATCCTACTAACTACAAAAGGAACGGATTGTTGGGTGAAATTAAATTTTACTTTAATCAGCAAATGACTACCAAGCGTTCTATGAAGTGCCTGTTAAAATATAACCATCTTTTAGCAGAAGATGCAGTATGTGCCTTTCCACTTGTACATTAAATTTCGATCAAAGAAAGCCTACCTTCCTTTTTACACAACAAACATTAAAGACCATCAAACTATACTCTAACACTAATTACATTGACAACTTCCAGGAAGTGGGGCTACTAGCTAAACAAGTACCCTAATATTAGAAGCTATTTCTTTTCCTAAAGAGTTCAATCAAATTTGTCTGTAAAAGTTTTGTTACCTAAAACTTATTAACTTAGGCAAAATTGTGTAACAGATTAACTACAAAATACCTCTTATTTTTAACCCAACTTGTAAGCCACCGGGTCTGGGACGTGAACCGCGGTCGACTACGTGGGAGTCCAACAACATACCCATTACGCTAACTGCTGGTTCCCATATTCATTATTTTTAACAACAAGAACCATACTATGATGTATGCCATTAATTTTTGCTCTACTCATTTTTCTTTTTTTCTTTTTCTATCTTTCTTTCCTCTCTTTCTTTGTGTTTCTTCCTTCTTTCTTTTTCTTTCATGATATATACATGTATAGATAGATACATGTACTTTCTTTTTCTTACATGATATATACATGTATAGATAGATAGATATACATACAATGTCTGTTTGGTTCATTCAGTTGTGCTGTATCATTCCACAATGTTTTTGTCCTGTCTACCTACATTTCTGTGCCTATTAAACATGTTTTTTCTTCCAGTAGTCCTGTTTGTAAGTCTAGTTAAAGGAAATCTATCAGAAATGATAAATGATAGAATTATACTACTCTCAAGTTTTAACATATTCACTAGCTACACTAGTTAAAAGTTGAAACAAGGACAGCAATTTTACATGTCATTGATATAGGACATTTTAATACTATGAAATAAAATGTGTATTTTTTAGAAAAAGGAATTTTAGGTAAATTGTGCTATATTTAAATATCATCAATAAGGAGCAGTCTAGTATGATTCTCTGAAAATAACTCAGTCTCTAAAGCATCACCTATCAGCTTTGTTTTAAAACTGATGGAAATCTTGTTATTTCTCCAAATCATCCAAAAACAATTTCAAAGCTTCTGTGGTAGTTGAAAAATCTAAGATGAGAGTTATTAATATAAACATATGGCTAAATACTCATAGGAAATGATTGCTTTACAAGACAAAAATATCTCACAGTTTCCCACATTTTTGCTTAATGACCAAACATATTTAACAACTTTTTGGTAATCTTATTTTAAAAGCCTTTTTGCCCTATTTTCCTGGGAAATATTCGTAGCCAGCAGAGTTAATGCAGACTCGTTAAGGAGGTCAGAGCACTTCGTGCATTAGGAAGCTGCTCTGTGTTCCTGCTTTTAGTCCAATTATCCATATCGAGGATGAGGAAAGATATTGTCCCATCCTGCTCATGCCCACCCCTGGTTCTCTTCACATTTTGTTTCCTGATGTTATTATTAGTTTTTCTAGAGCTTCTCAAAATTATCATAAAGATCACTGGGAGGCATCTTAAAATTAGATTTGCGGACCCTTTCCAAGGGATTATATTTGAGGATGGGTAATGGGACTGTATATTAACAAATTGTTAAACTGCTTCTTACGATTAGGTACATTTGAAAATAATATCCATATCCACTCTGCTCTTCTTATCTCTAAGATGATTTCACCTCACTGTGGAATATTCATTCATCTGTACATCACTATCAATGTCTTTCTACGTATGCATACTCAGGACTAGCACCTGCATGTTATATTCTGTAAGACTAATCCCGTCTTCACTCTATTCCAAACTCTTTGGGTTTGACTTTCTTTCACCAGAGTGATGAGGTCTGTAGATAGGAACTGAGTGGAGGGCTGGGTAAGATGATTCAAATGGAGAACCTACTTAAAACAACGTATGTTCAAGGCAGGAGGACTGGATGAGAATGTGGCTCTAAAAAGAGGGGACAGAGTAGGGAGGTGAGCAGGAAGAACAAGCAACAAGTATACAAAGCAGAGTAGAAACAAGGGTGGGGGTCAGTGACCCTACATGAAGGGCATAGTGCTGTGTCAGCCCAAGGTTAAGGATAATAAAGGGGAAGACACTCTTCCAGGAGTGACAGACTGAAAGAAGTACTAAGACACGTACAGAGACAACGGTCATTCAAGGCAGGATGTAAGAGAATTTCAAAAAACTATAAAATAAAATTAGCATTCTGAAAAGGAAGAGGCCATTGGTATTAGAGAGGGTTAGGACCAATTTAATGGCAAAATGGCATTTAAGTTGAATTCTGAAAGATGGGTCAAATTTTGAGAGGCACAATAGGAAAGGAAGGTGCAGAGAGAGTTCATTAATAAATTACTGATGAAGTGAACCCATCTGTGAACAACTGAAATGAATTAAAGCCAAAATTAGTAACACAGGTCTAGCCTATCACTTTTTCCTAGATGGAGGATTCTTGCAGGTTTCTGGGTGACTGCTTCTGTCAGTAGAAATGACATTCCTGTTGGCAATACAGATGTTGACATCCTACAAATCTTTTTACTCCAAGAACCTAGGGATATATACCACACAAAAGCATTTAGAATCATCATTATTATTAGGAATAAAACATTACAAAAACGACTTACAGCAGTTTCTCTAATAAGGATTTTATTCTGTATTTTTTTTTAAAAGTCATGCAGTTTTAAAAACCTCCATGCTTTGTCAAGAAATGTTAATATTTTATTTTATTTGAAGCCCTAAATGAGACCTAGCTAGTAGAATAAGACTTAAAGAATTAGAATACTTTTGAAATTCAACCATATTGCCCATCAATTGGATGTAATAACCATAAAATAAGGTGAGCACTATTAATAATAAATGATGAAAGACTGTGAAAAATGATGTTAATTTAATGAATGATTGTGTGGTTCTTTAGGTGTCTCCCAAATCTGGATGTAGACCTAGGTGAAATAAAAAAAAAATTTAATGGTTTGGGAAAGTGGCCCCCAATTCATACTTAGAGGGATGTATCAGTAAAACACATTGCCTTTAAAATGTTATAGTTGTTCTTGTCATAGAGAGAAAAATCAGCAACTGAGATAATACAGTGACCATTTTACTACATGTATCTTATATTATATACCTTAAGTTTGGATAGTAAAATTTACTAAAAACCAAACAAAAACATTATACAGAACATTGCTACAAAATAAGTCTATTCAGTAAGCTACAATATCTCTAGTTCACACACACATGCACACTCACGTACATCATGTGTACACAATTTTTACCATGCCCATCTGTTGGGCAGATGAAAGAAAACACCAAATACGCACATCTTCCAATCTAAATGTCATGGTAGTTAGATTTTCAGTCCTGGCATGATTTTAGTCATTTTTGTACTTTATATTTTAGTGGGTCAAGTGTTCTCAAATTCCTCATAGAGCTATGAACACATTTTTGTTACTTAATAGATTCTGCTGACTCATTTTTTTTCTTGGTTCTTCTATTTTGGAAATGTTTTAATTCTTTCATAAGAAAAGGTCATATTACAGCTTTCAAGTAAATAGTATGCGATAAGCACTCTTTAGTTTAGAATTGAAATACTGTCCATTATAAATGGCTATATTTAAGACATATTGTTTTAGAAGCTCTCATTGAGAGTTATCATTAAAAGCACAAAATGTTGATTCCATTAGGAGTGGTAAATGTAAAATGAACAGCTAATAAAAAGCCACTCAAGGGAGACAGACAAGTATAAATCTGTTCTCTAAAATGTGTCAGAGGGATACTCCCACAGCCCTGAAAACAAGGAAGAATTACCATCAAGAGCCCGTAAGCAAACAACACGAGAGAAACACAACAGAGAGGTTAGTATAAACTAAGGCAGTGTTCTTCCTAAAGAATGAAAACTTGATATGGTACAAGTTTCTCTAGGTAGAGACAGAATGTAAAGTCACTATTCCTATGCAGAAAATAGAGGAGAAACAAAACATTGTCTTTGAAAATGAATACAGTTTTCGGGAACCAGCAGTTAACGTAATGGCTATGTCGCTGGATTCCCACGTAGTCTACCGCGGTTTGCGTCCTGGACCTGGTGGCTTAGAACTCACGCTGGGCGCATGTGCGTGCGTGCCCAAAATCCTGAGAGGAGAATGGAGGAGAAGGGATTGTGGCGTGGCCATCCCCCCTGGGGGGTGATTTCTCGCTTTCTGTATCTATGTCTCTCTCTGTCTGTCTGGCGAGCACACGTGCCATATAGCGAAAACCTCTCTGAAAAATAAAAAGAAAATGAATACAGTTTTCAGTGAGAGAAACATACTCTATTTGTCATGTTAATACAGTATGTTTGCAAACAAAAATTAATGAACTAGTGCAGCTGTAGTGGTGCAGTCGTGATGCAGTGCTCCACTATGTTGAAGCCATATGGGAATGCCCCAGGTTTGCATCCTGTCCACACTGGGCATACATACATGTGCCTGTGATCCTGACTGGTTGAGGCTGGGGATGAATTGTTGTATGAAAATCCTATTGGGGGTGCCTCTCTAAATATATTTCTCTCCCTGTTTCTTACCTCTTTGTCTTATGGAAGGAATAAACTTTAAAAAAAAATTCAGTGAACTAATATTGGTTCATTGAACCAATGACTATTAAAGTTCATACTTTGAGGCCAGCAGGTGGCATAGTAGTTAAGGCATTGGACTCCCCTGTGGCTGACTGTGGTTTGCGTCCTGGACCACTGACTGGAAACTAGTGCTTATTGTGTATACATGCATGCCCAGGATCCTGAGAGAAGAATGGAAGAGAAGGGATTGTGGCATGGCCTACCCTCCTGGAGAGTGATTTCAAACAAAAATCTCTCAAAAAAACTACACAAGTTCATACATTATTTAAATTTCTTTAGTTTTTTATTTAATGTCCTTATTTCTTCCAAGATCACTATGTAGGATGCCATACTATGTGTAGTTGTCATGGTTTCTTAGATTTCCTAGCTGTAACAATTTCTTGGACTAGTTTTATGACCTTCTCAGTTTTGAGTACTGTCAGATATTTTGCAGACTCTCTCTCGCTTAGGAATTATCTGATGCTTTTCTTAGGTTGTGATTATGGAGTTCGGGAAGGAAACAAAACAGAATAGAGGACCATTCTCATCACATCATAACAAACACATATATTATCAACATGATCCATCACAGCTAATGTTAAACTTTGTCATTTAGATGAGGTGATGCTTGTCAGATTTCACTAAAGTTACTCTTTTTTTCTCATTTCATATTATGCTCTTTGGAAGGCGGTCACTACACAAGGCTTATACCTAAAGAGTGAGGAATTATGTTTCTCCTACTTGAGGACTGAATATCCCCGTAGATTTTTTGGAACTCTACTGTACTTGAGGTTTATGTATTCTACATTTTTTAAAAATTTAATTGTTTATTTATACCATCATTGACTTGTGGACTTTGTTTTATATGTTTCAGAATTTTATAATATGTAGTGTTGTCCAATACTATTTTATATATTTCGGTACTCAAATTTTTATAGCTTTGACCACTGGGAGCTACTTCAGTGACTCCTTTGTCTCTTTGAAAAGTTCCACACATTGTGGTATTTTTACCACTTAGCTTTTTTTTTGGCCAACAAGATGCTTGCTCCAGGATCATCTTATATATATTCCTTTCTTTAGCCCTAGAACCAGGCATTTCTCCAAGAACATCTATTTTTATTCATTGGAGAATAGTATTAGAAACCAATATATAAGTTCTAAATGTTCATTGCACTAAGGTGTCATTTCTAGGCTATCAAATAAAGTAATGTGTATAGTAGCATTTACATGTATATACATGTGTTGCTCCAGGATCATCTTATATATATTCCTTTCTTTAGCCCTAGAACCAGGCATTTCTCCAAGAACATCTATTTTTATTCATTGGAGAATAGTATTAGAAACCAATATATAAGTTCTAAATGTTCATTGCACTAAGGTGTCATTTCTAGGCTATCAAATAAAGTAATGTGTATAGTAGCATTTACATGTATATACATGTGTATATAAATTCTCCATCTGAATATGTATTAAGCTAAGCATAATTATTATCTTGGTTATCTGTAGTCTTCCACTCCAATAGTAAGAAGATATTTATGTTTTTTCTATTCACCATTTATTTACTTGATTTTTCAATGCCCTAATTGGCTTATTTTATAAAGTTAGAGACAAATCCTGTTTTTTTTTTTCTGAAGTGTTTAGAGTGTATAGCAGATAATACATAGCTTATGGCTGAAACTGAAAGACTAGAGGATATAGAAACATAGAAAATGGTTATAGAGACTGCATACAGTATGCAAAGAGGGTGGGAGAAGGAAGAAAGTCTGAGGAAAGACATTTATGGGATACAGAAATGTGAGAAATGTATTCATTTTGGAACATTCACTTTACAAGCTGAGTGAAGTATGTGATCAAATGTATAAAAGAAATTAAAATAAAATAAAATATTTTAAAAAAGTTTAACTAGAGATATACCATCATTTGCTCATGACTTTATTACCAGCAGCACAAATATTATAAACCAAGTGAGCCTTGCTCCAAGTCTGTTTCTGTTCTCATCTGATTAAATAACCAGTGAGACCAAAAATCACAAAGAAGTTATGTTCCAAATGTTTGCTTTCTAGTCAGACCTTTGGACTTTTACACTTTTATTTTAATGGAAAGAATTTTATGGGTAATAGGGGCCAGCAGATAGTTTAATGGCTATGTCACTGAACTCCCATGTAGTCAACCGTGGTTCAAGTTCTAGACCCAGTGGCTTAAACTAATGCCAGGAGTATGTTCCTGTGTGCCCAAGATCCTAAGAGGAGAATGGAGGAGAAGGGATTACGGTGCAGCCATTCCCCATAGGGGGGTGATTTTTTGATTTCTGTGTCTCTGTTTCTCTCTGTTTTTCTGGCAAGTGCACGCGCCCTATAGCAAAAACCTCTCACAAAAAAAAAAAAAAGAATTTCATAAGTAATAATAAAGTTTCTAGGCTAGCCCACAAAGGCCTATTTAACCCAGAATATAGTTTAATGTTGTATATTTGCAATTAAAAGTAATAGAACATTATATTAGTAAGTAAAAAAGGGAAACATAAAACAATGAGATGAGAAGTGCTGTTGTGTATTAATCTTAGATGTAGATGCTGAGGCAAACAGGGAAGTATGAGTAGGAAGTCCATTAAATGCAGAGACAACATCTGTGAAAAAAGCAAAGCTGTGTAGAGACTTCTTATATTACTAGAACACACAGTATGTACTGGAGAGTGAATTTTAATGAGCTTGGACAGGAAAGTAGGGAGTTAATTATGATAAATGTATATGTCATGCTAAGAAGACTGGATTTAAGTATAGGTGAATAGGAAGGTAATGAGGAATTATATGCAAATGCATGACAGTATCTAATTCGTGCTTTATACACATTATTCTGATGATGATCTGAAGGATGGATAGAATGGTTGAGAAAATATTTATGAAAACATTGAAACAGTGAAAAACAAGAGATAAGAATCAAATAAAACCAATATTTCAATAGTCTTGAGAAAGGGGGACAAAGTGAAATGGGAAATGTTAAAGAAATAAACACCTTTATTCCCAGTCACTAACTTCTGTCACAGGATGAGAAAGGAATTAATTTACATAATTTCCCTACTAGTGGTTTGAGGAAGAACGAGGTTAAAGTGAACATTTGTTGGTATCATTAACCAAGAAAAGGGATATGATAGAAAGGCAAATTTGGGGATGAAGATAATGAATACCTTGATAACATAATTCCCATCGTAAGTAGGCTTACTTTGAGGTCATAATTCAAGTACTTCTATAATAATTCACAATGGGAGGTATTTTCTAAATACTTGGCAGAAACTCAGAAAAATAGAAACTGAAGCTATTACAAAGATTTCATGTAAACTTATAGGG
>NW_006208436.1:853959-910648 GCF_000334495.1 Tupaia belangeri chinensis
TGACCAAAGATGCATTTTCACAGCTGTAAGCAGTCTCAAGCAGATGAAATGAGGTAAGCAGCATGCACTGGCACTCCCTGAGAGGAAAGAATGGAGGTGGGACAAAGACTCAAGGAGTCCCAGGGAGTCCCAAAACCAGACTCCAGGCAGAAGTTGCTGCCCTCAGTCCAAATGGAGATGGATATACTTGGCATTTAGGGAAAGTATAATCGAGGAGAAATGTGAAATGGGTTATTTGCATAAAACTGATCTTGAGTCCGATGCATGTTTTTTTTTTTTTTTACAATAGAATGACATGGATCATTTTGTGATTTCTACTCATAAGCATCTCCTAGAAATGTTCCTGAGATATAATTTGATAAAATGAAAACCTTGTATTTCTATGATTTGCTCTACAACTAAAATGTATTCCATTTGTGATTTAAGTTTCATGACTGCTTATAATTTTCTTTTTTTTGTCATAAATTTGATTTTCAAACTACTTATTCTCTCATCCTTGGCCTATCTATGTTCCCCCATGTGAATCAAAAAGTCTTATTTCTTCAATACTTCTATTCTCACTCTCACTAATTCTCTACCTGTTTATCATACCAGTGTATACAGAAATAACAGAACCATGGCAATAGATAGGTAGGTGACATACTAGGATCTCTGAAAATCTGAATCTCTTGCATAACTAGTCATCATTTAATACCTATTTTTCTTTTGCAGGAAACAAAACAAAGCAAATGACATTATCAACAACAAAGTCAAACAATCTAGCCCAAACCATCTGATGTTTCTTCATGTATGTGTTAATTGATTCCTTTTCCAGAAACTGGCATGCAGCCTAGAATTAATTTTTATGTTTAGTTTCTTTTCTATGCAAAATGGACCCACAGGAAATTGATGAGTAAGTTGTTTCGAATGTTTCTCATATGTGACCTAATTAGACTAATAAATATGCAAAAAATATGTGAATGTGAATAAAATGAAGAAAAACAATTTTCATGTGTGTTTTTAAGGAAGTGTCGGTTTATATATATTCCAGAATAATAAAACAGGGAAGGTCTCAGGCCAACCTCATAACACAGCAGTTGAGCACTAAGCATAGGGAGCTGGATCCCATATGGCCAATTATAGTTCAAACCTCATCTCCTGTAGCTTACGAATATGCCAGACCCACATGTATGAATGTCTAAAATCCTGGAATATGAATTGTGGCACCCCACCAAGCAAACTCAGTGCCCTTTGGAAATTAAAAAAAAAAAAAGAAACCATCTCTAAAAATGGTTATTTTTAAAGGATGGTGTTATAGATAAGAAAGCTTCTCTAGAGGACTGCTAATGAATACATTTGAATCAGATATAATCTAAGTTAATATAGTAGTGTTATGTTGGTTGAAGGATTTTAACTAATGACAAGTAACTTAAGGAGTCAAAAAGCTACATTAATAAAATTGAAAAATACTTAAGGGTAAAAAGCTCAATATTCAGTTTTTTACTTGGAAACTTGCATGTCAACTAATATTTTCTGCTTTTATTGCTAAACCAAATATATTTATACAAATGTTTTTGAGACTATGTAGACACAGTCAAATAAACACAGTAAAGATTATGAAAAATGTGCTAATTTCTTAATTTATTCAAGGTTTAATGAGTCCCTAATCTGTTAATATGCACCAGACAAGGAAAACATGTGAAGAATCTAGTTAAGGAGACAGATGTGAACACAGATAAAGTATAATACAATGTGTTTCAATGTCATTAGTGTTTTGGGAAATTAGAAGTACTGTCTTGAATATAAAACATAAAAGATGAATAAGATTTTGCAGAGAAATAAAGACAAGCAGTAGCTTCTAGAAAGAATCAAGAGCATGAATGGTGATTTGGATGACCAAGAGAGTTTAGTATGAGTGGAAATCGAGAGAAAAATAATAAAGCCCATGAATAGATGAAACAAAATGGCACAGAATGAGACTAATGTGGGCCAGGTATGAATTGCACAAGATCTTGAAGACCAAATTAAGATTTAGTTTTTGTCTAAGGTGGTCAAGTTCTCAGCATTTGGGAATAATTTCACATAAAACAATTATTTCACAGCATTTTTTTTTTTTTTTACTATAGGGCATGTGCGCTCACCAGACAGACAGAGAGAGACAGAGAGACAGAAAGCGAGAAATCACCCCCCAGGGGGAATGGCCACACCACAATCTCTTCTCCATTCTCCTCTCGGGATCTTGGGCACACACGCACCTGAGTTTAAGCCACCGGGTCCGGGACTTGAACCTCAGTTGACTACATGGGAGTCCAGTGACATAGCCATTACGCTAACTGCTAGTCCCGGCATTTTTTTTGGTAGGACAACTATATGAGCAGTATTTAAAAATACACTATTTATGGAGAAAATACAGGGAAGAGAAGATTTAGAAAACTTAGAAAGCATTCAGCTGGAGACAATGATCAAGTGACCTGTCGCTGTGGCAGTGAGAAGGACCGATGAGGTCAGACATTTCCTACAGTGTCAGGAGCTGGCAGGGCCCCACCTTGTCAAGTATAAACATTGCTCACACTTAGCTGTTGAGAATTACCAATGCACTTAAGCAGAAAGTCAAAATGTTGTTTGTTGACAAATTGTGGTGTATAAGGGGACTTCAGAAGAATCATAAAAATATGGAATTAAAGTAAGCATTTATTTTGGTACAGACATTTTTTGAAACCTATGCCTAATTTTTCCATAATATGCAATTCCATAAAATCTTTAAAGACCTGTGATATGAAGACTTAGGAGTATGCTGGAGTTATTCAGGGTCTGCCAAAGAACAAAAGAGTGGGATTCAGATCCACAACTTTGCTGCCCTTGGTTCAGCCAATGTAACTTGCTTTAAGATTTTGATTGAATAATTCCTTCCATGGTTAAAAAATAAAATTGAAAACCAATGGTGTGCAAGGCCCATATTTTTAAAGGCAGATGTTTAAGTTTCTCTTATGAATAATTTCTAAAACATTATTGATCCTAGGAGATTCATTTATTATATTCTAAATCAGCTTTATGAATTACTTCTTTATTTTCTTTAATTTTCTCATTTTTCCATGCAGATTTTTCTACAGGCCAAAACAGGTCTGTATAGAACCTTTAGAAAGAACAACCTTGAGATAAGCAAAAGCACATTGACCATTCCCCACCCACCATTCCTCAATGTGATATTTACATTTTGTTCAACAGAGTGTGTTTTATTCTAGTAATAATTGGGGCAAATGAATCTCTCCTTAATTGTTGTATTTATAAGCGTGGATGATAATAGTATTTTTTTACTTAGAGCACATATGAAGACTGGATGAATTTACATGTATAAATATTTAGAGCAGCATCTTTCTAGAGTAGAAGTTTTTTTTTTTTAATTAATTTGCCAGATACTATACTAATCTGAGCAGATGTTGGTATTATGGTAAGCCTTGAGTCTAGAGGCAAAAATGAGCTAGGTTTTGGACTTCATCAGCTTCTGCTTACATTAATATAGCCTCTGGCAAATTGTTTATGTGCTTTTTGTTTATCTCGACTGCGAAGTATGTTCCTTGAGAGTAGAAAGCTTCATGTTTTACATGTTGTAGTATCTCTAGCACTTGAAAAATGCTTAGAAAATAATAAAAATTCAATAATAATTGTTGAGTGAATGAATAAATAAATTTTTATTTCAATAAACTGGAGCTAATTCAAGTGTCTCTTCAATGCCTCATGCGTTTATGCTTTGATATTTGCAGAGCTATAAAGCAACTTCAAAAACACCAAATGGAAGCAAGGGAGATGCAAAACTTATTTATTTTCTCAGAGCTGAGGGCAGGTGCAGTTTTAGGCTCTCTCATAGCAATTTGGAAGCCTGATAAAGGTTTTCAATGTATTCCCAAAATACTATCTGCAATGAGATGTAGTATCCACACTAGAGCATGTAGCTAACAGGATAAATCCGAATGTGTGCTCTGCTTTCTATAGCTACTATCCTAATCCATCAAAAATCAGACATGTCTATATATGTGCCAGGAGAAGGATGCAATATATATATAAAAATATTTGTATAAATATATATATATACATATATATATATGAAACTTAATTAGTAGTGCATGTACATGTGTGTGGGTATACCTGTGCAAATATACAAGGATCTTATCTCACCTAAGAATAGATACACCTGATTGATCCACTGCCTCTAAGAAGAAAGGTTTTTCTCTTGTTTGTTCAATGGCTTTTGTTGAGTTGACTGGAACCAAGCTTAGAGAACAAAATACTATAGAGAAATGAGAGTTGAAACTTATGAGAAGGAACTTAAAATACTACTAGAAACAGAAAACCTAAAAAACTGAGAAATAAGAGATGTTATAGAGAGGCAGAGCAGGTTGAGCAGCAGTCTAGATAAAGGGAAATTTGGGACCAAATTTGGAAGAGTTTTTTAAAAGTATAGTTTTATATAGTGTGATATAATGCCCCTTTGAAAGTTATCTAGTGAGACCCTATATTTATTTCTGTTCATTCATTACATAAATGGTTTGTTATGTTTATTAATTATCATATGTTTAAATTGAGCAAATGTTTAAATGTGGTTGCTTTGTTAGCACTTTTGGGAAGGAGTCGTATGGCAAACTTTGCAGGAGATGTTAATTGGGAGAGGCCAGTAATTCTTTATCTTGAATGCAGGTAGGGAACACTTCTTTTTGAATTAATATTTTTCTTATTCATTAGTAATAGAGGCCAAGTAGCTAATAAATAAGGTAATATCTCATTTTACTAGTTATGACTTAATATTTTTCCAATAATTTTTATTTTGTTATCAAATGTCAACCTAGTTTCAGCCTTATGCAAAACACTGTTCCTCAGTGATTTGGTAAGGCATGAACACAATCTGGCTCAAATATTATTTTCCTTTTTTTTTTAAAAGAGAGATTTTTGCTAAAGGCCACATGTGCTCCCTGGAGATTCACAGAGAGATGAAGAGACAGAAAGTGAGAAATCACCTCCCTCCTCCAACCCTGGGGAGATGGCAACACTGTAGTCCCTTCTCCTCCATTCTCCTCTCAGGATTTTGGCCATGCATGCATATGTGCCTGGCATGGGTCTGAGACTCCAACCACGGTTAACTAGGTGGCAGTCTAGCAACACACACATTATGCCGTCTGCTGGTCCCATGGCTCAAATTTTCTGAACTTCAACATTCTTAGGAAAAAAATTGTTCAAATTATCTTTGTAATGACAAACTGATAATAAAAAAATTATGTTACTTCTTCTATACATTCTTAATAGTTATAGAATATTTAGAATAAAAAGCAATGTTTTCTATATTCTGAAACTTAGTGCCATGTTTCATAACAAATATAGCATAAAGCACATATGTAAAGAATACAGGAAACACTAAATGTTTATAAACTAGTATTCTATAAGTAATTTAAGCATCTCCTTATGGTATTTTCTTCCTTTAATAAAACATGTGGCCTTTATAACAGCACTGATGATTAAATATAACAAAGAATGTGATCCCTATCTCACAATGAAAGCTAAAAATATTTAAGTATTATTTTATCGTAAGAATAATCTCACACGTTTCTGGTAACTATAAGCACTATGATGGTTATTTTAAATAAAATTATTATAAAAGTCTCAAAAGTCATATCTCTGATTTAAATTAAGAAATCATTTAAGGCAAAATTCTATGAAGATTTTATGCCCTGTTCCCTAGAACTATGATGAGATACTGCACCTTGATTATATCACTTTACATAGAAAAAAGGATTTTGCAGGTGCAATTAAAGTTACTAATCCATTGAAATTGTGTCCATGGAAAGAGAGATTATCCAGTTGGGCCAAATATAATCACATAAGCCATGTAAGCAATTTTCTCTTAAGTGAGCTTGGAAGAATGTATTTTTCCCAGAGCCTGAAGATAAGAGCCAACCTTATCACAAGGCTGTCACCTTGTGAGACCCTTAGCAGAGAACCCAGTTGAACCAACCCACCATGATTTCTCACCTACGGAACTATGAGATAATAAATGAGTGTTAAGCTTCTAAAAGTGGGGACCAGCAGTTAGCATAATGGCCATGTCGCTGGACTCCCATGTAGTCAACCACGGTTCGCGTCCCGAACCCGGTGGCTTAAAACTCACACCAGGTGCGAGTGCGTGAGTGCCCAAAATCCCAAGAGGAGAATGGAGGAGAAGAGATTGCCGCATGGCCATTCCCCCGGGGGGTGATTTCCTGCTTTCTATCTCTCTATCTCTCTCTGTCTGTCTGGCCAAGCCCACTTCCCTAATACCAAAACCTCTTAAAAAAAAAAAAGGCTTCTAAATGTGTAGTAATTTGTTAAGCAGCCATCAGAAATTAATACAGACATGTGGATTTTTAAACTTGCATGGGAACTTAAACAAGAGCACAACTGTGCTTTCAACCAAAGGTGTAAGGCGAGATAGGAGGACTTGACAGAGTATTAGAATAGTTACTGTTCATTGTACAGTGAAGCACTATACGCAGTGAAACACTGGCATTCAATGTAGGATTTTTAAGCAGTACAACCAAAATTTAGGAAGAAAGAGGTTGAGACCAAATGAGTAATGTGTTAGAAGGTGCTAAAGAAATCACACCCTGGGGTGATGGCCACGCCACAATCCCTTCTCCTCCATTCTCCTCTCAGGATCTTGGGCATGCACACGCGACCGGCATGAGCTTAAGCCACTGGGTTCAGGACTAGAACTGTAGTTGACTACATGGGAGTCCAGCGACGTAGCCATTACGCCAACTGCTGGTCCATCTAAGAACTTTTTATGACGTCTCTAGTATTAGAAATTATAGTCATATACATAAATAAGTAAATAAGGTGGGTAAGTGGATTGATACCAAGATGAATAAAGCAATAGTTAAGTGATGAAGCCAGTGTAACAAATCTTAATGTAAAATGTAGTTGATGAGTACAGGGCTACTCATTGGAAAAGTCTTCACTATGCACACAAAACTATTGGAAAATGTGAGATAAATAAGCCTTAGTCTCTGAAAGGCAGTGTGGTATAGTAGGGATAACATTATGAGCTTTAAAGTCAGAGAGACCAGATCTCCGGAAATGTGTGTAATCTAAATTAAAATTTTTTTCTTATCAAGTTAAAATCATAATGCATGCCTCAAAGGATTGCTCTGAGGATGAATTAGGATAAACTGTGAAGAGACTTCAACAGAGTGGTAGAAATTAATCAATCAGCCAATAAGTGTGTCTTTGTGTGTGTGGCAAACTAAAATTAAAATCTAAAGGCTGGCTCCACAGCTTAGAAATGAAGGGAACTGGATCTCACATGGCCAACTGCAGTTTAGATTTGGCCCCAGCTGCTTGAACATGCAGGGTGTATGTGCATGAGTGCCCAAAATCATGATAGGCTAGAGAAATGGAAAAGTGATTGTGATGTGACCATGCATCACTGGGGAATATTTTCTCCCTCTACCTTTCATTTCTCTCTCTCTGTCTCTCTCTGACAAGCACACTGCCCTCTGACAATATTAATTAATTAAACAGAAAAATAATATAACTCACTTTTTGGAAAAACACTCCAAAATACTGAAAGACCTAAAATAATGAACAGTAAGTATCTAATTAAATCTCATGTTTCTCATGACACATTAAAGAAGTAGAAGATCGTATTTCTACAATAGATAGTTGTATAAGTAGCTATGTTTTATTACATTGAAAATATTTGCCATATATTGTTAAATGAACAGAGCATGTTAGAAAATGACTTATGTAATACCACTATAATATTGTTTTACATAGTAGAAAGGTAGACATGGTCAGCTAAATAATATCGGTTATCACCAGCTAGAAGCATTATAGATCATTTACATTCTTTTGTTTTTCTCAAAGTTTCAAATTTTCTCTTAAGAACTTAGGCTTTCTTTTACAGATCAATAGACAGTAGATAGGAATAATTCTAAAAGTCCTTTTACTTTCATACCTTAGAGAGAAGATTAAGGGATAGGAAGAATAAGGAAGAAATCAAAGCAATTTTAGTTTTTCTATTGATTGTCTCACTGGACTCCAGTCAAAATACTCATGAGACCAGGTCATTAATTAGTAGTGTTTACCAAAGGTTTATGTCAGTGCTATTTTGTCTTCTCCACACAAAACACCAAAAGTGTATATCTAGATATCTAGATTTCAGTAGGTATAAGTAGAAAAGTGGCCTTGAAAGGCTATGGACATATTCTAAAAACATCAGGGGAGAAGTAGACATACATTAGCTATTTTCCTTTGCATAGACACTCTAAGGCTAATCATACCATGGCCCTTCGTTAGAACAACTAGAGATGCAACTCAGGCTTTTGCTTGAGAAAACAGTTGGTTTTATTAGAATTTTTAGTGTTCTCTGGCCCTCTGATGTAATACACAGAAGCCAAAAAGGCTCCAGTATTTACTTGGCTTACTCAGGGGAATGAAGGTTGATGTTTACTGACTCTTTTTTTTTTTTTCCAAAGTTTTTGCCAAAAGTGCATGACCTTGTTGGAGTGAGACAGAGAGGGATAATAAGAAGGAAAGAGAAATAACTCCCCTGGGGTGATGGTCATGCGGCAATCCCTTCTCTTGCATTCTCCTCCTGGGATTTTGGGCATGTACACACATGTGCCTAACATGATTTTCAAGCTACCAGGTTCACAACTTGAACAATGTTTGGCCATGTAGGAGTCCAGTGCCTTAACTACTATGTCAGCTGCTGGCCCCGATTTATTGACTTTTGCTATGAAAAAAGTAAAGTTTCTTGAGACCAGTAGACGGTTTAATAGCTATGTCACTGGACTGCCACACAGTCAACCGCAGTTCAAGTCCTGGATCTGGTAGCTTAAACTCACACTGGGTGCGTGTATGTGCATGTCCAAGACCCTGAGAAGAGAATGGAGGAGAAGGGATTGTGGTGTGGCCATCCCCCTGGGGGAAGGGGATTTCTCCCTTCCTGTCTCTCTGTTTCTCTCTGTCTGTCTGTCTGGTGAGCACATGCACCCTATAGCAAGCACCTCTACATAAAAAAGAAAAAAGTAAAGTTTCCTTTGAAATTACCTCTTATAATTATTTCCAACTCTGGAAATATAGTGCAGGCTGAGCACCCCTAATCCCAAAATCTGAAATCTGAAATGTTCCAATGTCCAAATGTTTGTGAGCACTGATATGGTACCACAAGTGGAAATTCCACACCTGACTTCATGTGATGAGATACCATCAAAATCCAGGCACAGAACACAGTTTATTCAGCTGAGTCGGGTTTGGGGAAGGGAGAAACAGAAAGGAAACTCCCTGCCCCTTTCTGATGTTTCTTCTCATTTAAAAAAATAAAAAGAAATGAAAATAATACAGTATACAGTGACCTTTTAAAGAAAACACAGCACTGTAGGTGGAGACTAGAAGCCTGCCATTTTTCACTATTGCTGGTGTTTAACAGCTGATTCAGGAATTGCTGCTTAGGAACTCTGAACACACTGTTTTTCACTGTTAATAGTATGCCATATTTTTACTGTTAGTACTTTTGTGCAAATAAGTTTAGGAAAATGATTATTTATTGGTAACATATAAATGCAAAGTCAGGGATAATGGTGATGCCAAACCACCACAGACATTTTTCACATGGGTGCTCAGAGAGCAGTATCTCCATTTTCTAATGGTTCAAGGTGCACAAACTTTGTTTCATTAACAAAATCACTAAAGATATTGAAAAATATTACTTTCAAGTTAAATATATAATGTTCATGTGAAACATATATGAATTTCCTGTTTAGAAATGGATACCATCCATAAGATATCTCATTATGTGTGGTGAAAGTATGTTTTAAAACATCCCCAATTTGAAACACTTGTATCCTATGTATTTTGGAAAAGGGATACTCACCCTCTAACACCTGCTAACCTAAGTAAGCCAAACTATGAAATACAAACACCGTAGACCCCTGCTCATTAGACACCTGAAGTCTGGACTCTATGGTAGAAATTGAAAGATCTAAAGATAGAATATTAAGGAGGACAAGTGTTGATCCAGAGACTATATGGGAGGGGTGTGTATAGTCAATGGTGGGTGAGAGGGGCTCAGGGAATAAATAGTTAACAGACACAGTAATGAAAAGCTCTTTGCTGACAAAGTTGTACATAGTAATATTCTTCATACGATTGTCACATACTGCATGCATACTTTGAAAAGCCATATTGTGTGCTCTTGAGGTGTACTTAACATACATCTCAAGTATTGACGTACATCAATACTTACATTATTGACTGTAAATAAGAAACTATAAAATTAAAAATAAACCCTGGAGGACATTCAATTGGATCAGAATACCTGGGGGTAGGACCTGAGCATCTGAATTTTGTAACTGTTTTCCAAGATATTTTAAGTTGTACTTACAGCTGATTTAATGGAAGGTCTAATCACATGCATAGCGAGAGCAAACAATGTAAATCCTTGTTGTACTACCTGGTATTAAGAGCTTTCTTCTGGCTCTTCCCTAAATTTTCCTTAGACCTACTTTTCTATAAACTTTGCTTCTTCCTGTAGAGATAATCTTTTTCTTTTGTCATTATTTTTTTCTACAGTTTCAAAAATCATACTTTAAGGATATTTAATCAATCAATGAATCCAAATCTTCACATTTTGTTGTTACTTTTCAAAACTACTAAAAGTAGTAATAAGATAACTCATTGTATTAGACATAATTCTTTTTTAAAACTTTACCGTGGACTGGAGCCAGCAGATGAAATGGTAGTTAAAGGCACTGGACTCCCACATGGCCGACTGTGGTTCAAATCCTGGACTTGGTAACTTGCTCTCTCTCACTCTCTCATTCTCCCTCTGTCCTTCTCTGTTCAAATCTTTAAAAAAAATAAGTAAATAAATAAATAAAGTTAAATAATTTTTAATCTTTTTTATTATTACATGTTTTATATTACATTTAATTGCATATACCTTTATAGTGTATAACATTTCTTTTTCCAGCATGATTACCATGCATATCAGTCAAGACAAAGAACAAAGTAATTCTTTTAAAAAAATGTTGCTGTGGACTATCTGCTTTCCTTGTCTGATCTTCCCTCCTTTTGTTGTTCTATAAACTTTTATGGTAACTGGTAACTGTTGTTGTAATTAAGTACTGACACTGCAGACAAGACACAACAGCAAATGCATAATGTTCTTTGTCTACATAACAATGGTGTACAAACTATATGCGCCCATATCAAGTGTCATTACATGTGAAAGACAGCGGAAAATATTTTTTCTTGTTGAAAAACAATTCAGACAATAACTCTGAACAACCTACTCTCCATTGGCAAAAGAAAAAATAAAGCTTTTATCTATCCCTAACGGTATTTTACTTTCAGTCCGGACTTGCTTGTGTATGCATCTACACTGTCATGATATAGAAAATCCTTTCCTTTTCTTTTCCTTCTTTTTTATTGGCAGTGTATTTTTAGTGTGTTCTTACTCTGTAGACTACAAAAAAATGTGGCTTAATACACTAATAAGAAATGTGTTCTTAAAATAAGTATGAAAAGGGAGACTAATGATTTTTTACAAACCCAGAACGTTGATGTTTATTATGTTTCTATCAGAGGGAATTCAGAAATGTATTAGATTTTTAAGCAACACAAATACAAATGAAACCAGTTGATTTCTTTTCAGGGCTTAGAGTCCAGTTAGGGAGATTAATATTAGATTTGAAAATTTTCCTTATAATAATATGAGCTCTGTACAAATCAAGGTCCAGCAGGTACACTCAGAACTGACCAAGGCCGTGGGTTTGATGTGGCTGTTATGGTCAGGGTTTGCTTAATTGTTTGATGAAGGGAGCTTGATAAGGAAGAAAATGTCATACAAGTTAATAATCAAGCAGTTGAGGGGCAAGTAAATAATCTTTTTCCATTACCTTATGGAAAAAGCACAAAAAAAAACAGAAAATATTCAGAGAGCTAGTTGATAGAGGATTTTGAACAACAGACTACCAGAAAATGAGTGACTCAATTTGCCACAAGTTAAGGAATTATTACTATTATTTCAAAAATTGATATACTTGAAAGTGAGATGCTATTAAAAAAATGTTTAGCTATGTAGTAAGTAGTTCAACTTTGTTCAGCTTTGGGCCCACTCTTGTCTTATGAATGAAACAGGCCTGATGTAGGGTCCAAAGGTCCAAGTCTAGAGTTAGGAATACAAGGAAAGATAGATACTCAAAACTCAAAGATCTGGAAATAGGCAAATGCAGATTTGTATTTCAAGTGAGTCAAGGGTACACGCCAGAGCATTAAGTAAAATGGAAACTGTGTGTTTGTGTGTGTGTGTGTGTGTGTGTGTGCGTGCGCGCGCGTGTATGTCTGTATTAGGAGGGAAGGTTGAAGAACAACCAGAAGAAACTTTAGCACAGAGGAGTGCAAGATGGAAGAGTGCTGGACTTTATCAATGTGCTGTGATGCATCCAGTTGTCAAATACTCAGCAATTGTGCTATCAGTAAGATGAAGCACTTTGAAAGAGCACTCAGTTTTACTTCCCTGGGTAAAAAACTAACCACAGGAAAAGTAAGAAAATAGACTGGTGAGGCAGAGGAAGAAGTCCCACAAGTGCCAAATGTAAGGTGAGTCATGAATCATCAATAGTCACTCGCTACTCTTGCTTTGAAGAGGTTGGAAGCATGAAAAGAAATAAATAGAGGCATGAGAAAAGAATTAAATAGTGTTGAAAATAATTATTGTTGGGATAGAACTAGAGAAAAGCAGAAGGAATTTAGACAATTAGGCAGTCTGTCTTGGCTTTGTGGCTTTGAGTATTCATGTATTTGATGACCATAAAAGCCTTTGTGTTGCCAGAACTTAGGTATCTCCTGCTAGTATTTTATAAATGGAGGGACCATTCAGAGAAATGACTGGAAATTGTATTTCCAGTTATGTGGAAATACGAGGCATAGGATACATCATTTTGAAAGGATAGTTGGGTTTATTGCTTCCTTTTAGAACAAAGTATATCTTCCCCTTTAATGGTATGGTCTATATCTAAATTTATGCTTGCTTCCATTTTATTAATCTTAGCAACGATGCAACAAGTTTAGTTATGAGAAAGGATCAGTAAATCACCCACAGTGGGCATAAAAGTGTTCTTTCCTTCCAGAGTCTATAGTTCCTGTGCCTATTAAAATCTCAGTATTTCTGGTCCTTGTCCTATACATATGGCATGTTGAGTCACGTTTCCATTAAAAAAGATGCTAACATCTTAGAGCTTAGAGTTTCTGCCTTTACTTTTATTTTATTTTTTAAAAAATAACAGCAGTCTTGGCCAAAGATTAAGGATAACCAGGTGATATACATGAACTAACTGGAAGAGAGCTTCTGCTGTAAGTTGTCAAAAGAGAAACTGTCAACAAGGGGAGTCATGAAACTCCCCTCACCAGTCTTTACACCTTTTCCCCTGTTGTCTTGCATTACAAATAAGCAATTTTCTCCTACAAATTCAGAGACTGCTAACAAGCAAAGTCCACGTAGAAACAGCCTTAACGAGGGCAGTGTTTCGACATTCTAAATAAAAATAAATGTATATTTTCAAAATTAGTTTTTAAATTCTGAGATATCTTTTTTCTTAAAACAGCAGAGATAATATATTTTTTGGCTAAGCAAACAAAACGTTGAATGGTTTTGCCTGGAAAATTAAGAGATCTAATTCCCAATATTTTGGAGTGATTTGTTAGTCAATTTTTAATCTACCTATCAACTATCATTTTAGACTATAGGTCTTCTGAAAAAGATAGGTAAACATCTTGAAGAATAAGAAAATTTCAATATAAAACTTGAGTTTATCTTTCTAGTAAAGTGAAAACTGAAAGAACGTAAAGGTGGTTCTGATGAATTTAAAACCATTTCAACATCAGGTTAAGTTCAATACAGACCATTTATTGCAATGTCTACATATCTTTGGAGATAAATACACACACACACACACACACACATTATATATGCTTATATATAATCTATGTCCTCCAAAAGATCCCCTTCCAATCAGGAAAATGGACATGCAATAGACAACTAAAGTTCTTTTTTTTTAAAAGTGATTTTGGTGATATAATTAGAGGGAAACAATATAAAAATAACCTTAGGAAAGGAAGACAGCAACTTCCAAATGTGAACTCCAAAAGAAAATAAAACAGACCTCAAAACTTTTTGTTTTAGAGATTTTTGCCTTTGGGCATGTGCACTCATCAGAGATTGACAGAGACAGACAGTGAGAGGGAAAGTGATGGATAGATGGCCTAGGGTGGATGGAAAAGGGATGGAAATCCTCTCAGGATACTGGGCATGCATGCCCATGTGCCTGGAAAAATTTTCAAATTGCCGGGTCCAGGACTCGAATAGTGGTCAGCCACATGGGAGTCCAGTGATGTAATCACTACACTATCTGCTGGCCCTCACCTCAAAACTTTTTTAAGTCTGCCCAGTCACACTGTAACACACTATAAGATAAAACTGTGAGTAAATGGGCTACATGAGGCCCAGTTTCAGTTCCTGAACCAACATGAACAGGCTGGGAATGGTGGCACCTGTGATCCTAACTGGGAGGCTGGGGCAGAGAGGTTGCAGAATGGAGAGATCCTGTCATGAAATACCTCTCTCACAGGGACAGCAGGTGGTGTGGTGGGTAGGGTGGTGGACTCCCATATGACCGCTTGTGGTTCCAGTCCCAGACCTGGTAGCTTGCTTTCTCACTTTCTCCCCTCTCTCTCTTTCTCTACTCTCTATTTCTCTCTCTCTCTCACCCAATCTCTCTCTGGTCAAATTAAAATAAATAAATAAAGTTAAACAAAATAACTTCTTTAAAAAAGGGAGGAGTTATTCACCTTAAAAAAATAACTCTCAGTAAAAAAAAAAAAAAAAAAAAAAATTAGTCATAACAGGAAACAAACAAACAAAACTAACAATGACACCCTTTTGTGTCTTGGTCAGGAGGTGTAAGTGAACTTCAGTCAGAGCCTGGATTTAATAGACCATGGGTGGCCAGAGTGGGGTGGGGAGTGGCCAGGCTTTGAAGAGATCTAGCCTGGATCTGGGAATTGCAACAAAAGCCCTTAGGCAGAGCTTCAGCCAGCCTATGATAGCAAACATAAGAGAAAGAATAAGTTTGAATATTATAAACATTATAAAGATTTTATAGTTGATTAATATCTGATAATTTTTAAAAATCTATACAATACATATTAATAATACATAATATTTGTTTAGTATTTTAAGATTTTTACAGAGAGTTCTACTAAAAATGGCCCTGAACCCTTCTCTTTCCCCCTGCAGTTAGCAGTTGAGATAAAGGATGATATGCCTTCTTCCATTCCAGGAAACTCTAAGTAGGGAGGAGAGATTGTGTGACATTTATTGGACTTGGGATAGTTGTCAGAAAATAGATATTCAAACTTTCAAGTTATACTTAAAGTAAACCAAGACTTTCTACCTTCTAAGAAAGTCCACAAAAACCATACAGTTTCCCTTACAGAAACAAGATAAGGGGCAATAAAGTATTTATAAAATAGTTGGGTCAATGTTATGTTGACATTTTGTGTCCTGCTTGCTCTACACAGATGATACATTGTATAAAATGCTATACACACTATGATCTCATTTCTTTTCCTCCAATAAGAAAAACACTAGATGAAAACATAAACCACTAACCATTAAGTGAATTACAAATAAAGTGTTAATCCTGGAAATGACAGCAGAATTTATCATGGATAGTCAAGAAAATACACTTTTTTTCCCCCAAGATGAAGAGAGTAGGCTACTAGAAGCATGAACATTTGTGGAAATAATGCACTTTGATGTCTTTTTAAATAGCATATCTGTATTTTGTAGTTTTGAGTCAATAACATTTTTCTTTAAAAAAATCCATTTGAAAGTGATTTGGAAGAGAACAGACTAGAAAATTAAAAAGCACAATTAAATAGGTTTCTAGGTTTGACTGATGCACGTTGGTCTTTGATCAAAACACATCATCTTCAGGTTTAAAAAGAAAAATGAGGTTTTTAGGTAAATATACTAGGACTGACCTGTTTTTTAACATATTTCTTGTGACTTTTTATTCCTATTATTCTATGTCTTACAAGCTTTGGAGTAAGCTGACCTGGTTTTCTATAATGCAATAAGCTATATTCACAAGGATACAACATCCTTCCCCAGAGAACTTAGCTGTGCATTGTTTAAAGGACATGATGGATTATTATATAGAAAATCCCTCCATACTATTTTAAGGAATACTTAAAATTGATATTATATGCCAGCATCTGCTATGAGAGTAAAGAGTGGTAGAATTTTCTCTAGGAGAAAAGCATTAAAATACCAGTAGTTGACCAACAGGCAGCCTGGTAGTTAAGGCTCTGGATCCCACATGGCTGACTCTGCAGTTTGAGTCTGGGACCAGTAGCTTGAAAAACACATCAGGTGCATGTGTGTGTGTGCCCAAAATCCAAAGAGGAGAGTAGAAGAGAAGGAAATGAAGGCTAGGCATCCCCCCTAAGATAGGCATGGTTTCTCACTTTCCCTCTTTCTCTGTCTCTGTCTGTCTCTCTCCAGTGAGCACATGTGCCCTATGCAAAAAAAAAGAAAAGAAAAGAAAAAACACCAATAATCATTTTTAATATTCAGTCAATAATTTGCATTAGTAATCTCTTACTGAAGGATACTATGTATCAGCTATTATCTTGGAAACATATAAATACTTACCACCTAGACATTATGAAATATTATTAATTACAAAATCTGAAATTTTATTCTAAGGCCTGGTTAATATTAAGTTGGTATAAATTCAATCTGTAAGTCTAATTATGAGTTATAGCACTGTATTTACACAAGTACAAGGGTACTTCAAAAACAGAATTAAGATGCGAGTTTATTAATGTTGCAAAAAAAATTTTGTTTTTTGGGAGAGGTGTTCGCTATAGGGCGTGTGCGCTCGCCAGACAGACAGAGAGAGACATAGAGACAGAAAGTGAGAAATCACCCCCCGGGGGGGGATGGTCACGCCGCAATCCCTTTTCCTTCATTCTCCTCTCGGGATCTTGGGCACGCACACACACGTGCCTGGTGTGAGTTTTAAGCCACCGGGTCCGGGACGTGAACCGTGGTCGACTACGTGGGAGTCCAGTGACATAGTCATTACGCTAACTGCTGGTTCCCGCAAAAGTTTTTGACATCCATATGCATTTGTTTTTTTATAATATACACTTATTTATTTATTTTACTTTATTTTATTTTTCTAGAGGTTTTTGCTATAGGGAGTGTGTGCTCGCCAGACAGATACAGAGACAGAGAGACAGAAAGCGCAATATCACCCCCCAGGGGGATGGCCATGCTGCAATCCCTTCTCCTCCATTCTCCACTTGGGATCCTGGGCACGCACGCACACATGCCTGGCGTGAGTTTAAGCCACTGTGTCCTGGACTCAAACTGCGGTTGACTACGTAGGAGTCCAGCAACATAGCCATTATGCTAACTGCTAGTCCCTATAATATACACTTTCCATGAACTACTTAAAGACGCCTCATATTTTACCTTTCCTCCTTTCCTGAGCACGTCTTCTCTTTCTGATTTAAAGCCTGGTAGAGTAAGGGGAATTATAGTAGCCTTACAGTTCTTATTTTTTTGTCAAACTCAGTAGTCTTTCAATAGTGTTCAGATGATCAATTTTAACCACATATAATTTTAACGGATAATACATTTAAAAGATGATTAGAGTTTTGATCTAAAAATATCCGCTTAGATCAATATCTTTTTCCATTTCTAAGAAAAATGTTATAATTTTGGGACCAGCAGTTAGTGGAATGGCTATGTCACTGGACTCCCATGTAGTCGACCATGCTTCGCGTCCCAGACCCAGTGGCTTAAAACTCATGCCAGGCACGTGTGCGCGTGTGCCCAAGATCCCAAGAGGAGAATGGAGGAAAAAGGACTGAGGCATGACCATCCTCCTGGGGGGTGATTTCTCACTTTCTATCTCTCTGTCTCTCTGTTTGTCTGGTGAGCGCACGCACCCTATAGCAAAAACCTCTCAAAAAAAAATGTTATTATTCCTGGTTGAATGTTTGTTTATGAAAAACTGATAACGAACAAGGAACTTTTTTTTTTCCAATTACTCTTTGCCATTAATATTCATTAAATGCCTGTGCCATGTCAGGGGAGACACTATGTTGCAACTTGGAAACAGAAACAAACAAACAAACAAACAAAGACTGAATTGGCACAGCTTCCTGACCTTGGAAAGCTAATTCAAAATGAGATTCTGACATGTAAATCACAATTCATAATAAAATAGATATTCCTACCAAGGGGTGAATAATAAGCTATTTTAACACAGGAGCAATGAACACTCCAAGGAAAACTAGAAACAGTTTAAAAGAGTAGACATTTTAAGCTGATGCGAAATAAGACATAGAGGTAGATTGGAGAATATTTTAAATGTTCAAGTCATTGAAAGATGGAAATTCCACTTTTACTGATGCTTTAGGTTTGGTGTCATCACTTAACCCAGTGCTGGACAGGTAATAGCTTCTCAATAAAGAGTTAATGATTGAATTATTTCAGAGGAAATAGGATTAGGAAATACTGATGCCTCATCCTGTTCTTAGATCTCAGCATATTAATATTTCAAATTTGTCCTCCTTTAGAAAAACTTGAGCTCTGAATCTGTAGCTTTGGTGAACTAGGAAAGATCAACACGTGTGAGAGTGAAAGGAATCCCACTTAGCATCTTCCACTACAGGTGTCCAGTATCCATCTACCTTAATGAACACTGAGTATGTCCTCATAGAGTCAGAGCACAATCTTCCAGGAGAAAAAAAGTTCTTATGCAACACGGTTTCTGTTAAAAGAATGATAAAAGATTCATTTTTAAAAAATCACATATCTTTAGCATATTCTTTTTTAAAAGGTGTGAATAGACTACAGGTGGAAGAAACAAGCAAAAATAAAAGTATCGAAGCAACAATGTAGTACAACATTCATCTTAGATTTTAGCTAGTGGCTTATTAACTACAAAATCTTTCTCCCTATCTCAAAACATTTTGCAGAATGCTCATTTCAGAAGTTCTAGGCTACTGTCTCATGCTTCTGATAATGATTATTTTGGAAAACTGAAGGGGTAAATGGGCTAAGTATGACTTCCATGATACACATTACAAACTGCATGAGTGACAGAATGAGCAAATCTCTATTAGATTTTGGTACATGATAATTTATATCAATACTTCTTTATTATCAAGAGTTACTGTTTTGTCTTCTAATTATCTGGCAAGGTTCCTGAAACATAAGAAACATGTAATAATGGTTGAACAAAGGAATAAATATCTAAATTATAACATCTTATGCATTGTGAGTCAGTGGCCTTCCAACCAATTATATATAGAAACTGTCATTGGCCAGAAGTTGAAAATATCAAGCAAAATGTATGTTTTAGCGCAGCAGTTGGCACACTTATGCTGTAATTAGATAGCTAGTAAATACTTTAGGATTTTAGAGCCAGACAGTAGCTGTTGCAACTACTTGACTTTGCCAATGCAGTGTGAAAGCAGTTGTAAGCAAAAAGCAAAAAACATAGGCATGGTTATTCCAGTTAACTTTCTTTACAGAAACAGGAAGCAGCCAGGATTTGACATGTGGGCAGTGGTTTCCCAAGGATGCTCATTTTGAACGATCTTTCTTTCTTTTTCCTTCCTTCCTTCCTTCCTTCCTTCCTTCCTTCCTTCCTTCCTTCCTTCCTTCCTTCCATCTTTATATATAGAGAGAGTTTTTGCTATTGGGTGTGTACACCCACTGGAGAGACAGAAAGAGAGAAAAAGGGAGAAATCACCCCTCAGGGTGGATGGCCATGCTGCAATCCCTTCTCCTCCATTCTCCTCTCAGTATTTTGGGCGTGCATGCACATATGCTTGGCGTTAAGTTTTAAGCATGAGTCCAGGACTTGAACTGCAATGGACTACGTGGGAGTCCAGCAACGTAACCACCATGCTATCTACTGTTCTCTGAACAATTTTCTTAAGGAAATGGTTAAGAAATAACATTTTAAATGGTTAATATCAGTAGTATATCCTTTGATTTTTGCCAAAAAAGCAAAACAATAATTTATAATAACTAGTTAATTATAAAATGTTTCTAATGCAATCATTTTATTTCCCTGTATCATTTAATCTAGAGCATACATTAAACTGGCATGCAATATATCCCCAAATCATGTTACTTGGATGTTTGTGTTCACTGAAAATAGTGTAGGCTTTACACTATTACAGATGGCTCTAAATTTATAATGGCATTATTCTTTTACTTTTTGATGATGCAAAAGTGATGCATTTAGTAGAGACCATAACTCTAATTTTGAATTTTGATCTGTCCCAAGTAGCTGTATAATACTCTCTCGCGTTACTGAATAGTTCAACGCACCACAGCTCCCGCTCGGCCCCATGGCCATGAGGTTAAATAGCTGTTCCTGTATTCTCGAGTGTACTGTATTTAATAAATTATGGAGATATTCAACACTTTCTTATGAACTGGACTTTATGTTAGGTGAGTTTACCCAATTGTAGGCTGACTTAGTATTGTAAGCATATCTAAGGAGTGACCCTAAGCCATGATGTTCAGTAGTTGAGACGTTTTAAATACATTTTCAACTTAACACGATTTTAACTTGCATGGGTTTATCCAGATATAACCCTGTCATAAGTTGGGGTGCATTTATACTGCTTTGTAGAAGAACAGTAGAAGGAATAAAATGAGAAAGGAAGGAAAAGAGGGAGAAAGGTGAAAGAAAGGGAAAAAGAAAGAGTGAGGGGAGGAAGAGACCGGTTAAGTGTTACCTCTTCAGCTTTTATGTCTACACTCAAATGTATTTGCCTGTCAAGATTCACATTTTTGGAAATAACTCTATTTTGTGTTTTATTACAAATACTAAAGCTAAACAATTTTACAACTCTGATATTTATGCGATTTATACAGAAAGTTTCTATCTTGTTTCAAAAATTGGAAGAAAATGATTACCACTATGATATAAAACACAGCTTTAGAAAAAAACCTCTCCTCTCTAAACAATCACGTGTATGGCAAATAATTTTAACTAATAAATGCAAAGTGTTTCAGGTGCTAAGTACTGGCTGTGAAAATTTACTGGTTGCTTCAGCTACATAAGCATAATGAGTTTGACTCACAGGCAGCACAATTTTATGCTGGAAGTAAACAGTTTGTCCTCCTTTCTTCCTCCCTCTTGTTTATCTGGATTTGACTAGGGATAGAAGAAAAAATGTCACTCTAATGGCAGTAATTGTTGCCTAATGGCAAGCATGCTGTCAAATTAGCCTAAGTGTCCATTTAAAGCAAACTTTTATGTGTTTTTCTAAACTATTAAGGCTATTAGTTGAAACATGGAATTGATTTATTTTACCCATTGCATTAACCTCATCTTGCATACTCATCAGTTTTTTATGCAGGGCAAAGTAAATGCACCTTGATGTTTTATAAAACTGAATTGAGCATCAAGCTATTCACTTTTTAAAGCTATACATTGCTGTGAAACAAGAGGGTAAGACTGCCAAAATCTTCATTACTAGTACCTAAATGAAGCTTCAGTTAATAGAATCCTTAAGGAAAATGAATTTCATGTCAGTATGTACACCAAATGGAATTAGTAGCAGATTGTCTTTATTTTGATGGGGTTATCACTTCTTTGATTCATAAAACCAGAGTATAGGCACTTTTTAACCCAGCTAAGAAAAATTAGAGAAAGATTAGCTGTTTTGACAAAAAAAAAAAAAAAACATTAAAACAATTTTTCAATTTCAATTAGCAATGAGAAAGTAAATATTTGATCTAATTTGATCTGATGGGGGTTAATATAAATAGAGAATCTATAAAATGATATAATTGTAAAAATACAAAGTGTATTTTTAATAGTAAGTTTTGTTTTGTTTTGTTTTGCTATAGGGCGTGTGTGCTCACCAAAAAGACACAGAGAGACAGAGAAACAGAAAGCAAGAACTCACCCCCCAGGAAGGCTGGCCATGCCGCAATCCCTTCTCCTCCATTCTCCTCTCAGGATCTTGGGCACGCACTCATATGTGCCCAGCATGAATTTAAGCCTCCGGGTCCAGGGCTTGAACCATGGTCGACTACATGGGAGTTCAGCAACATAGCCATTATGCTAATTGCTGGTCCCAATAAGTAAGTATTTTAAAAAGATATATGTCTAAGAAAAAGTGTGTATATTTAGAAATAAAATCAAACCTATGTAATATAGACTGAGAAGATCCATAGTGTAGTGCCAGCTACCTGACATAGGACAGTCTTTCTGGTCAACCCTGCATGTTTCTTAAATAACTAGGTCCATGACTGAAACTGAGGTCGGCCATGTGGACTCCCAGCTGCCTTAACCACTATGCAACCAGCCCATTGATACTATAATGTTATGTTTTGAAGCATCATTTCTTATCTGTAAGATCCTCTTAAAATTTTAAAGCAACTTATGCATCTTATTCTTCTATAAATGCACTTATTCATTCATTCATTCATTCATAACACATTTATTCATTCTAGGCATTCTGTTCAGAGTCAGTGTATCAAAGTACTTAGCATCTCTGTATGAGCACCATCTTGTAGGTAAGGGAAGATACAAAACACCACTAATTGTGTATGGAAGTGTGAAAGCAGTTAGACCCAGCAGAATAAGGGAGAATAAATGAATGAGATTGCTGTGCGGAAAGCATTTAATGTGTATGGGGGGGGGGAAGAAATACACAAATTAGTGCCAGGAGCAGAGATGAGACCATGGGAAAAGGAGATATTGAGTGAGTTCTGTGCATCTTGAGAGGTACAACTTGGAAACTAATTTCTGACCAATCGACTGACTTTTCTGCCTTTATGAAACTTATTACTTAAAAAAGATAGTGAAATTAGGAAACTTCAACATAATATAAAGTCTTTAGCAACTTAATTATAGCCTTATTAAATATCATTAGGATGATAAATATCTAGTACCATTTTTTGTAATTATTACTGTTGAAAAAAATTTGGTTAACATTAATTTAATTTTTATAATTAAATTTCAATATATCTAAAAAATGTTCTTCCAATGGCCTTTTAAAAGAAAGAATAGAAAAATAAAGTCACATACTTTTTTTTTTTTTTTTTAATATCGTTGTTTACTCTAGTGATGCTAGTAGTAGAGAGTGGCTACGGGGTTACATGTACTCTGTCACACCTTCTCTGGGTCCAGAGACATTTTGGGTGAGGGTGGTTGGAAATGGTAAAAACTTGGGTCTAACAGGTGGTGTGGGAACTGTAAAAATATAAAAACTTGGGTGCTGGGCTCCCATGGTCAACCGTGGTTCAAGTCCTGGACCTGGTGGTTTGGTTTCTCACTTTCTCTCTCTCTCTCTGTCTCTTTCTGATGACTATTAGAGTTAAATAATAACAATCAAGTTAAATAATAACAATAATAAAATAAATAATTCTTTAAAAAAATAAAATGGTAAAAAAAAAAAAAAAACTGCTGGCATTACCTCTTCTTACTGTGACCCTATCTTTACATATTAGTTTGGTTTATTAATTCTAATCATCATTTGTAACTATCTGAGGGATAAGAATATGTTAGTTAATATTAGCTATCTACTACACTCTCCCACCTCACCACGATGTTTTCTTTTTCTTCTAGTAGTGATACTACTGGTTATATTTGTCATTTAAATCCTATCCATAATTTCTAATTTTTATTTCACCAATCTTAGACATTATATGAAGTGCCCTTTTGCTTGCCCATAACCTCCTTGATTCTCCATCCAAAATCTATTATCTATACCATCTGTTCTATACCATCAAAAATAAAAACTGTCCATTTTTATTCTGTAAATAATGTAAGTCAAAATAAAGGAACTCCAAAGTGACCAGATAGGAGTTGGTAAGGGTTTCCTATAGTTGGAAGGTCACAGTAGACTACTATCTGACATATATTAAAAATACAGAGTTCTGGGGACCAGCAGATGGTGTAATGGTTATGTCGCTGGACTCCCACGTAGTCGACCTAGTTCTAGTCCCAGACCCGGTGGTTTAAACATGAACTGGGCACATGTGTGTGCATATCCAAAATCCTGAGAGGAGAATGGAAGAGAAGGGATTGCAGCATGGCCATGATTGTTGGGGGGTGATTTCTCACTTTCTGTCTCCCTGTCTCTCTGGCAAGCACATGCACCCTATAGCAAAAAATCTCTCTGAAAAAGGAGGGAAATACAGAGTTCTGGATTCTTAAAGGGTTTCTTTGATGTGCAACAAGAAGCAGAGAAATCAGTAAATCAGTGCTGAGGCAAAAGGAAACCAAGAGATATTTACATATTATATTTGTCTGGAAATATTAATAACTGGACTGAGAATGTCTTCTCTCTCCTTCTCTGAGCCTATTTGTATGTGCCTATGTGTGTATTTGTGTGTGTTACCAGATGATTTTTATCATTTGAAAGTTATTCTAAAAGTTAAGGAGTCAACCCTTAAACTTCTCATGCAGATAGGAAAAGGCTAGCCTTTCAGTATGAGTTTAAAAGGACAGCAAGAAAATAAAAGCATCTTGCCTCACTATTCTACTTATCAACTCCAATGAGAATACATATACTAAACTGCAATTATCTAATACAGAAATGCTGAGGTTTCACTCTTGTATATCAGTAAGTATTAACTGGAGAGAGTATGGAGAATGTCAAGGAGGAGTTCCTTTCAAAATACAAATGATACTTGGGAACCAGCAGTTAGTGTAATGGCTATGTTGCTGGACTCCCACGTAGTCGACTGTGGTTCACATCCTGGACCCGGTGACTTAAAACTCACGCTGGGCACGTGTGCGTGTGTGCCCAAGATCCTGAGAGGAGAAGGGATTGCGACCTGACCATCCCTCCTGGGGGGTGATTTCTCGCTTTCTGTCTCTCTGTCTCTCTCCGTCTGTCTGGTGAGCGCACACGCCCTATAGCAAAAATCTCTCCAAAAAAAAAAAAAAATACAAATGATACTTAGTTCTCCTCTAACCTACAGAACCATTTTCAAGAAGTGAAGCCTAGGCTATTCTTGTGGATTTGATATGTAGTTCTGATTGGTTATAATGTCTATAGGTGAATGAATAATTTTAGTCCATTATTGTGCCTGTTCTGTCCACCACCACCAAAGTACACATGCACTAATATTATAAAGATATATGCCAAATTCAATGATATATATTACTATTTATATTATAGATTGTTATGATGTCTGTACACACACAGTCTAGCTATTATTATATGATAATAATAACAGGATATTTCTAAAAAGTATGGTGGAATGATGTGTATTGCTGCGTAGTTGTCATCCATGTTTAGTCTCACAATATTATTATATCAGACTTTATATATCTTTTCTCTGGAGCAGTCTTATGCATTTGATATGTATTAGAATTCCACAATTCCCACCAAAAGATAGTGCAGATATCAAAAGCACTTAACTTAATCAAGATAATTTAAACTCAAGACGTTTTGCCTTCAAACTTTGTGATCGTAACCAAACAACTCAATTATAGTATATATTGTTCTCTAGTTGGGTTATACATTTTCTTTTTTTTTTTTTCTTTTTTTTGTTCCTGACAGAGTCTGACTATGTTGCCTAGCCTCAAGCTACAGCTCATAGTCCTCATGCCTCAGGGTTCCAAATTGCTGGGATTAAAGCACATATCACTGTACTAGACATTTACATTGACTGGGAATGACACTCAAACCACTTCTCCCTCCCCATTTTCCGTCCAACCTGTGGAGCACAGTGTCTCAGCTGTACACACCACAGCAGCTGGGACAAGGCATGATGCAATTTTTTTTAGACAGATTTTTGTTATAGAGCACGTGTGCTTGCCAGAGAGGGACAGAGAGACAGAAAGTGAGAAATCACCCCCCGCCAGGGGGGACAGCCATGCTGCAGTCCCTTCTCCTCTTGAGATTTTAGGCACACATGCACACGTACTTGACATGAGTTTTATGCCACCAGGTATGGACGCAAACCACAGTTGACTACATGGGAGTCCAGTGACGTAACTATTATGCCATCTGTCACTCCTAGAATTATGCACTTTCAAAGGATATTTGAGAAAGATTAAACAATTCTTATCACCATTTCAATTCCTTGTTATTATTTAAAGACAAATAACTTTGTTTTGAGAGAGAGATTTTTTATTTTTGCTATAAGGTGTATATGCTCACTAGACAGAAAGTGAGAAATCACCCCCCGGGGGGGTGGGGTGGCCACACTGCAATCCCTTCTCCTCCATTCTCCTCTTAGGATTTGGGGCATGTATATGCACATGTGCCCAGTGTGAGTTTTATGCTGCCGGGTCCAGGACTCAAACTGCAGTCTACTACATGGGAGTCAAATGACAACCATTACACCATCTGCTAGTCCCGACAAATGATAACTTCGAAATGATAAACTATTTAGTAACAAAATAATCCCAATAAGTATTGGATCATCAGAAAAGTTATGACACATTTTTGCATAGAAAAAATATGTCATGATTTTTCTGATGACCCAATAGCAAATATTCTCAACTCACTGCAATATGAAAAAGATATGACAGTGATTTACAAATGGTTTTTAAGGACAAAACTTCTGAAATTGTAGTGTGCTATTAGATTTCAATTTATATGATTGACATTTCTTTCAAATGCTCCATAACCCATATAGACAGAAACAGATGGACCATCTGTTTTCAAGTTTCTCATCTATTTATAGTTCAGACATATTTGTGATAGCCAAATGTAAAAGGAAAAAAAATAGTAATCCATATATATGGTTTGCCATCCTTGATTGTCTGTCTTTTAAGGTTAAATTTTCTCATGGAGGAAGAATCAATCTTCTAAGAGAAGAAAATACCATTTATCTATACATTGACTCTATGTGTGGAATCACTCACACAGACTAATTTTTGCATAGTAAAACTGAGAAATTCCATTGACTCCAGCCTCTAAAGCAGATTGAGAAGCAAGAACCTCCTTCATCTATTCTACCTCCAAGTCTTCTGAATACATAACTTCAGTCCATTACAATAAAGAAGAAAAGGTTATTACTGTAAGAAAACAAAGTGCTAAGTCAAATCTTTATATTCTATAAAATCAATTTCTCAAAAAATCTCCCCCAAGAGTTCTCTCTGAACTGCAGTGAATATCTAGGTGAATCATGTGGTGGGGGATTCTGTTAAGAAATTTTATAGAATTTTCTCTTCTGTAAACAGGATTTCCTTATTTCTATGAGGATCTGCTCTCCTCAGATTTTAAATAAGCTTCTTAGAGTCTTTACTGTCCCCACAGAAGCAGGAAAAGCAAAAAGTTCACAACACTGATTGTTACAGTGTAAGACATGTGTTACCTTAGCCCCCTTGTTTTTGTTCTTGTTTTGTGGTAAAATATGCTCAATCAATTTTAAGTGCACAATTTAGTGACATTAAGTACAATCACACAGTTGTGTAACCATCACCACTATCCATCTCCACAAATTTTTCATCATTCAAAACTAAAATTCTGTATGCATAAAACAATAATTCCCATCTTCTCTCACCCTATTTCCTAGTAACTACGATTCTGTTTTCTGTCTCTAGGAATTTGATCTAATTACTTCATTTAATGAAATCATACACTAGTTCTCATTTTGTGTTTGGCTTATTTCACTTAGCATAATGTTTTATTTTTTCATATTAATTTCACATTTTAATAAATTCCCCATCATGATGTATGTATGTGTATATATATATATTTTAACAGAGAACTTTACTTTTTTAATCTGTTAAATGATTCTTTCTTTTGTACCTTACATCCACACTCTACCACCCACTCTCTACTATCCACTCACTTCCCATACGGTCTCTGCTATCTACACTTATCTTCTCTATTATCATGTCTTCAGATCTTTCCATTTCTTATATAGTACAGATATTTTGTACAAAGTGAGTGGATATATACTGTGTGTATCTTTCAAAGTCCAGCTCACTTAACTCAACAGTAAGTCTTCTATGTTTATCCACTTTGAATCAAAGGATAGGATCTCTTTTTTTTTCTTATAGCTGAGTAATATTACATAGTATATATGTGCCACAGTTTTTTAACCCAGTCACCTGATTTTGGATACTTAGGTTAGTTCCACGTTTTAGCAATCATGAATAATGCTGCAATAAACATGGAAGTGCAAGTAAGTGTTATCAATTGAGTGTTTTCCTGTCATTTGTGTAAATACCAAGAAGTGGGATTACTGGGTCATATGGTAGCCTTTTTTGTAGGTTATTGGACAACCTTCATATTGTTTTCCACATAGGTTGCACTAATTTACATTCCCACCAACAGTGTAAGAGGGTTCCCTTTCTCACTGCAGCATCATCAGCACTTGTTTTACTTTATGTTTTTGATCCTAGCCATTCTAAATGGTGTTAAATTGTATCTCACTGTGGTTTTAATTTGCATTTCCCTTATGACAAGAGACTTTGAACACTTTTTTTACATGACTTTTGGCCATTTGTAAGTCTTCTTTGGGGATATGTCTATTCAGCTCATTTGTTTATTTTTAAGTTGGACTATTACATTTTTATGGGTAAGCTGCTTGAGTTAGTTCTCTATATGTTCTGGGTATCAATCCCTTGTCTGAAGAAGATTTGCAAATATTTTGTCCCATTCTGAGGGTTGACTTTGCACTGTAACTACTGTTTCCTTTGCTATGAGAAATATTTAGCATAGTATTTTTAAGTTTCATTTATATTGTAGTATAGACCAAAATATATTTTTAATACTGGATACCAAGGAGTGGGACTCAGTAACAATGGGATTCATTATATGTATATATCACATTTTGTTTATTCATTCATCTACTGATGAACACTGGGTAATTTCTAACTTTTGGCCATTGTGAATAATGTGTGTCAACACTGGTGTACATCTGTTTAAGTTCCTGTTTTCAATTCTTTTGGTATACACCTAGAAAAGTAAAATCATGGAATCATATGTTAATTAATTAATTTATTTTTATTTTTATTTTTTTTAGGAGTTATCACACCACTTTCTATAGCAGCTCTACCATTTTACATTCCCACCAATATTGCACAAGGGTTCCAATTTTTCCACAGTCCTTTTAACATTTGTTATTTTGTTTTTTTATTTTGTTTATAATGATTATTATAACTTCTTTTTTTTTTTTTTTTTTTTTGAGAGAGCTGTTTTCTGTAGGGCGCGTGCGCTCGCCAGACAGACAGAGAGAGACATAGAGACAGAAAGCGAGAAAGCCCCCCCCAGGGGGGATGGTCACGCCGCAATTCCTTCTCCTCCATTCTCCTCTCGGGATCTTGGGCACGCACGCACACGTGCCCGGCGTGAGTTTTAAGCCACCGGGTCCGGGACACGAACCGCAGTCAACTACGTGGGAGTCCAGCGACATATTCATTACGCTAACTGCTTTTTCTCAATAACTTCTTTTTTTAAAAAAGAATTATTTATTTCATTTTATTTATTCATTCATTTTATTTTAATTTGACCAGAGAGAGACAGAGAGAGAGAGAGTGAAAGTGAGAAGGTGAGAAAGCAAACCACCAGGTCCAGGACTTGAACCATGGTTGGCTATGTGGGAGTGTCCAGCATCTTAACCACCATTTATCCTTCTGGTTCCTGATTATTATAACTTCTATTTTCCATATAGACTTGTACATATTTGTAAAGAACAATATGGTTTTTCAAAAACTGTGTACAATATGTAAGGATCAAAACAGGACAGTACACATATTCACTTCCCCAATAATTATTATTACTTTTTGTTGTGCACTTTCAAAATCTACTCTTCTAGTTATTTTGAAATATACTTTGAATTCTCACAAGCTATCATTACTCTATTGCACTACAGTACTCTAGAACTTATTCCATTTATTTACATGCACTGTCATATCTGTTAACCAAATTTTCTCCAATCTTCTGTCTCCCTCCACTTTCCAGTTTCCGGTGTCCACTGTTACACTCTAATTCTTTATCATTGAATCCTTTTTCTCCCACTAATCAGTGAAGACATATAGTATTTGTCTTTCACCTTCTAGTTCATTGCACTTAGCATTATTTCCTACAGGTTTGTCCATTCTACCACAGATGACAGGAATTAATTTATGGCAGACTAGTATTGTACTACATATTTATATTACATTTTATTTATTCATTCATTAGTCATTGGGACTTAAGTTGATTCTGTATCTTAGCTATATTAGTTTATTGAGAAACCTCCATAATATTTTGTAGAAGTTGGATAGAATGTTATTTGTACTGTGAAAGTGTAGTTTATTACTCATATTGTTTTGTGAATAGTGATACAACAAACATAGGAGTGCAGATATGTATCTCATGTGTCTGTGGTGCCCGGTGGGGATCCATCATAATTCTTCTGCATGTGGAGATCCATTTTTTCCTAGCACTATTTGTTGAAAAAGACTGTCTTTTCTCATTGAATAGATTTGGCACTCTCATCAAAAGATATTCTACCGGAGGAACCAGCAGTTAGCGTAATGGCTATGTCGCTGGACTCCCACGTAGTCGACCGTGGTTCGTGTCCCGGACCCGGTGGCTTAAAACTCATGCCGGGTGCGTGTGCATGCGTGCCCAAGATCCCGAGAGGAGAATGGAGGAAAAGGGATTGCGGCGTGACCATCCCCCCTGGGGGATGATTTCTCGCTTTCTGTCTCTATGTCTCTCTCTGTCTGTCTGGCGAGCGCACGTGCCCTACAGTGAAAATCTCTCAAAAAAAAAAAAAAAAAGTTATTCTACCGGGACCAGCAGTTAGCATAATGGCTATGTCACTGGACTCCCATGTGGTTAACCGAGGTTCAAGGCCCGGACCCGGTAACTTAAACTCACACTGGGCATGTGTGCGTGAATGCCCAAGATCCCAAGAGGAGAATGGAGGAGAAGAGATTGCGGCATGGCCATACCCTGCTGGGGGGTGATTTCTCGCTTTCTGTCTCTCTGTCTCTTTTTGTCTTTCTTGCAAGTGCATGCGCCCCATAGCAAAAACTTCTCCAAAAAAAAAAAGAGAGAGAGAGAAGGATAAAAAAAGTCATTCTACCATGTATGTGAAGGTTTATTTTGGGGCTCTTTATTCTATAGCATGGGTCTATATTCAGTCTTTCAATCCATAAACATAAACTGTCTTTATATCCTCCTTGTTCCCTTCCAGGGTGTATGTATGTTTGTTAGAAAGAGAATGAGAGAGAAAGCAAGAAAGTTCCCTCTAATGGGTCGTGGCCTTGCTGCAGTCATTTTTCACCATTTTTCTTTCCTGTCAAGATTTGTGGCATGAAGGCACATACATGCAACGTGTTTGTCAAGCCATGCAGGCCAGGATTTGTACTGCAGTCAGTCATGTGGAATCCAATTCCCAATAAAAAGTCCTTAACCACTGTGCTAGAGGACTGGCCTCCTCTTCCTCTTCTATCACAGATAATAGCTTTATAACAGAGATTCATTCACATAATTTCTGAAGGTTAACATAATAATTGCCTATAATTTCTATTTGTGTTTTATATGTAGCATGATTTTTAAAATGACCATATAAGTGGCTGTAGATACTGCATGCATACTTTTATATTAGCACATATTAGCACAAGCTTCTCTGTTACAGAGAAAACTACTAAGCTTCTGTTGAGATAACTAAGCTCCTAAGATTTCTCTCTAAGATATTGGGAGATAGGTACACATAATGACACCATAATCAACAAATAAATTTTTAGGTATAACAAACACAAGCTGGAACCTATTTTTGCACATGTGTGTATACACACACACACACACACACAGAAAGACGTACTCACACATACATAATGCATAAAATTGCATAGTTATATGTGTACATACAACATTACATAATTATAATTATCTCTCATTCATAATATAAATGTTCTGTATTTTGTTGTTTTTTGTTTTTACTTTTTTTTTAGAAAGAGAGATTTTTGAAACAGGGTGTGTGTGCTCACTAGGGAGAGACAAAGCAAGAAATCACTCCACAGAGGGATGGCCACGCCACAATCTCCTCCTCCATTCTCCTCTCAGGATTTTGGGCATGCACATACATGTGCCCAGTGCGAGTTAAGCCGCTAGATCCAGGACTTGAGCCATGGTCAACTATGTGGGAGTCCAGTGACATAACCATTATGCCATCTGCTAGTCCCCAAAGCGCTATATTTTAATAGTATTCAAAACTTTTCTGTGAAAAGCAGGCAATGCCCCAGAATCACTTTGCTAACTGCACACATCTATAAATGAAGTTTCAAAAACAGCGCATATCTTCTTAATTAGATCCAAACTCAGACACACTTCCTCAAACAGGACATGGGTGGCAAATGCTTCCTTCTAATTATCAGTAGATGATGTTAGGCACTCTTCCTTTTGTGCTTTTTAAAAATGAACTAAAATGGAGCAATATTGAGTTGAACAAGGATAAAGTTCAAATCAGACCACAGCCCGGGTTGTTTTTGTTTGTCCTTTCCAGGAATCTGAAGAGCAACGCATGGCTGTTATTTTGATACAACTACATATCCTCGTCTGGCTACCTGCTTGCTACATAAATTGCAGCATTCAGTGGTATATTGAGTGGAGAAAAGAGCACTACAGATGTTGTGTGAAGAAGAGAAACCACACTTTACCAGTAAATAACGTTCTGTACCACTTCTTCAAAAGGCAACTTCCTGGTCCTTAAGGAAGTGAGTGCAGCGATAATCCATTTGAGGTCTATAAAAACCTCAGGACAATGCATGGTAACTACAAGTTTCTTCAATGCAATTAAAGATCCTGCAGTCAGATACAGCTTTGACAATAAAACCAGACAACTTTTACAAGGAAAAGCTTTTCCGGGCAGCAGAGTGTGTTTTAATCAAATTCCACACTAAAAGCATATGTGCTACAAGGAAAATGCTAAAGGAACATGTAAAAGGTGGCTTCTTTTAAAAAAATTTACTGTTTGGTATTCTCTAAGTGACTGCGAAGTCCCCTTTTCACAGGAGATATGGCTTAGAAAAGATTGATGAAATGTGGCAGGGCAGCATCATGGCTTTGGGACCATTAATTTAAAATGCTTTTCCCTTTCATCCTCTGGTGTAAATTGCTGAGCAATCATCGTTTTTCTTTACCTTTTGCTCTTGGTGATATAGTTTGTGTCATGCCAAGATCATAGTTCCCTGACATTAATTATGAACCACTGAGATCTACTTCTTTATTTCATGCCCACGAGGGCAAATTCTGAGGAGATAGGGGATAAACTGCATACATGCGCGCTTCTTAAAGAATTTCATTTCAGCTCGGTACTTTACAAACCAGTGCTTGATTTTTCTTTTATTTATTTATTTATTTATTTTAAAAGCTATAATCAAGTTACTGTAGCATTCAGGGCTACAGACTGTTGAAAACTTCAAAACTAGAATATTATGTAGGAATAAAAAAAAAAATTCTTAAGAAGCTTCCCTTGTGGTTACCTCAAAGTCAAGTTTAAGACAGCAATCGGTTTTCATCTGGCATGTAATCATTCATAAATCACACGATTTATGAGACTCAATTGAAAAAGACAAGCACATAACCACCTAAAAAAAAATCAGTAAAGAATGGCCCTACTCACAAGTTGAGGAGATATATTATGTCCTTTTAAAGTCATAAGAGACAAAGTATTCTAGCCACAATGTTAAACATATGGGTAAAATATTTAAACATAATTGTTATTTATTAGGAAAATACCCCTGCAAACTGTGGCAGACATGTTCGATCACATGCCAGAAGTTCTCAGTGATGGAATAGAGTGTTCTCATTATTCGAATGTACCTTACAGCACATTTGATCAAACTGGGGGGTTTTGATTCCCACTCAATTCTTTAATGTTTCAAATAGATTTTACACACCAAAGCTCTCTGAAGTTACTGTCTAATCAGAGGTATTATTCTGGATAAATCTTAATTATCCAAAGCTATTTGTAAATGACAAATCATTGGCAGATTCAGAAAGGGAAAAAAAAAATCAATCATTTTGTTTGCTTTTGTCGAAAGTTAAAACTGACTGCCAGTTGAGTGTTTTCTTTTTCAGTTATTTGTTTTTTGCTAGAAGGTGTGTGCACTTGCCAAAGAGAGACAGAGAGAAAAAGAGAGGAGAAAGTACTACACCAAGTGGAATGATCACTCTGCTATTCCTTCTCTTGTATTTCTCCACCCTGTCAGAATTTTAGGTAAACATGTACAACATGTGTCCACCATGTTTCTTAAGCAGCCAGTTCAGGGACTCAAATTGCCAGGGCCAGGACTCATACTGATTGTTGGCTGTGTGGGATCTGGCTGCCTTAACCATCAGGCCATGGAGCCAGACTGATGTTTATATATTTTTTTCAATAAGTATTTATTGTTAAAAATGAACTATACCTTATATAAAGGAGATGAAATTCTATACTCAAAGAATTATGTTGTGTACATATTTTTCAACCCAGTATCTTTTCACAAAGCTCATGGAATTTAATACTACATCTCAGGGGAACCAGCAGTTAGCATAATGGCTATGTCACTGGACACCCACGTAGTTGACCGCGGTTCGCGTCCCAGACCCGGTGGCTTAAAACTCATGCCAGGCGTGTGTGCATGCGTGCCCAAGATCCTGAGAGGAGAATGGAGGAGAAGGGATTGCGGCGTGACCATCCCCCTGGGGGTTGATTCCTCGCTTTCTGTCTCTCTGTCTCTCTCTGTCTGTCTGGCGAGCGCACGTGCCCTATAGCGAAAACCTCTCCAAAAAAAAAAAAATCTACATCTCAGAAAGAAGGATATCTTGATCTTGACTGCATGGGAATAAACAAAAAGCAATTAACTCTAAAAACATTTGTTAATATATTTAATATGAAGATCTCTAAGAAACTTCACAATATCCTATGTACATCTGTGTGTGTGTTTAAAGTGTATACACATATACAGATATACAGATTAATATTTACACACATATATGCACACATACCTCTTGAAGTTTATTTTGATTCATGTGGAGTACATATAAGTGTGCATGCGTGCATGCATGAAGGCTCCTTGGGAGGGTCATGCCACATGCAACCCTCTTCTCTGAGCCCTCCAGTTTGCACCTGCTTGGTGTATTTCAGGTCGTTTGGGCTAGGGATCTGAACCCATGGTCAGTCTTGTGGCTCCCATGGCTACAACTTAATACATTATTGACTGAGCCATTCTAAATATACGTTTAAAGCTAGTCTTCACTTAAGAGATACCTAAAAGAATGCTATCCCTCATTTCTCATCATGCTGCACTTTTACTTGTATTTCTTCTTTTATTCTCTTTTCCTCTCATTCCAGTATCTGATATCTCCTCTAACAAGCTTCCTGTGACTCTCTCCTTAATTCACCACCCCACCGACTTTCATTCCAACGTTACTGTTCCCACATCATCTTTCAGTATAACAGAAGTCACGCTATGCCACAACTATGTGTTTACCACTTCTCTAACTGCCCACTCTAATACACGTGAAGCATTTGCAGGGCAGAGATGGGTCTTATTTTTAGTACTATCTCTCAGAGCTTAGCACAGATAGTAGCCTATAAGTGTTGGCCTAGTGAAACTCAACAAATAATAATTTTTAAAGAATTAATGAATTATTGGGACCAGCAGTTAGTGTAATGGCTGTTGCTGGACTCCCATGTAGTCGACCACAGTTCGCATCCCGGACCCGGTGGCTTAAAACTCACACCGGGCGCGTGTGCGTGCATGCCCAAGATCCCGAGAGGAGAATGGAGGAGGAGGGATTGCGGCGTGGCCATTCCCCCTGCGGGGTGATTTCTCGCTTTCTGTCTCTCTGCCTCTCTCTGTCTGTCTGGCGAGCGCACATGCCCTATAGCAAAAAACAAAAACAAAACAAAGAAAAACCTCTCCCCCCCAAAAAAAGAATTAATGAATTATTATTAAAAATAAACATTAAAATGTTGTATGTGTGTATATATGTTTCCATCTGTCATCTCTCTATCTACATACATATACACACATACACACACACACACACACACACAAGGATAAACATGTAATTACAAATTGTGGGTAGGAAAAATTCATGTAATATTTTTTACAAAAGATACATTTTATTAGGAAAGAAGACAGACAGTGGTCCTTTGTTTAAGAAAACACTTCAGAGAAGGCATCCACATCTGCGCTATTGCCTGGTCCTTTAAAGGACTAGGGCAACTGAAGATTTTCTGCTCCAACTTCATCCTCCAGAACAAAATGCTAGAGAAGTAAGACAATCTCTCTCTTCTCTCTGTCTCTCTATTTTTGAAATTATTTTTTTGATTTTTAAAGTACTTTTTCTTGCCTCTATGACCGCTCCTTTATCTTGCTAATGCTTGCCTTTCTTCCCCCACTACATAGGGCAGGCACATCTCAGGCCCTTTCAGAAATCACTAATATCTGAGCTGTGCCCTGTCCCTTTTGCTCATTGTGCAAGCACGCTCACATTTTTCATTTCTTGCTTTTTAAAAAAAAAAATGTTTTTCCTATTTTCTTTGTTTTTGTCTTGTTTATGCTTCCTTTCTCTTTCTTTTTTTTTTCTTTCCTTTGCTTTTCTTTTTCCTTTTACCTTACTTTTTCACTTTGCTGCTCAGCCTCTAAACACTGTCTATCTAGACAGGTCTAAGTGCACAGTAGCCAAACATCTGACTACTTTTAGGGTCAGAGAAATCTTCAACCCCCACTGAACCTGCTGCACAAAAAGAGAAACTCCTCTTTGTAAATGTGAGCTCAAATCTCCTTCTGTGATACCACACTGCAAAACACAGTAGAAAAGGGAAATTGGCACAGAAGTACCTCACAGGAAAGGGAAACACGCAAGCTTACAGTTGCAGAAATCTTCTCGAAAAATTATCCAAAAGTGAATACACCACCAAATGACTAAAAATCGGAGAAGAGAGACTGCAGAGTGAGCAGCAGGGAGAAGAATGAAGCTGCAGAGCGAGGGTTGCTCATCTCCTCCCACACTCCTCAGAACTCAGAGTTGAAACCATGCAGGTCAGCCCAGCTGCATCAATTCTCTAGAAACCAGGAGCCCTTTGTAATATCCAATTACAATGACAAAAGGTGAGGTTGCTTAGTGACAATCAGGAAAGTAGAACTGTGGAGAGATTTCAAATCACTTTCTCCTGCATGCCTCTAAACACTCAGATTAAACTCTAAGAAATTAGGAAGAAATGTATAATCCATTAGATGACCAGAAACTACTGCAGAGGCACAAGAAATATGAGAAACCAAGAAAATATCTCTCCCCCAAGAGAAAGAACAGCCCTTAATCATCCACAGACAGTACAATGGAGCTCATGGAAATATCAGATAAAGAATTCAGAGTATTCATAGTGATAAAACTAGTAGAGATCCAAGAAAAGAGAGAAATGAGCTCCAGAAGATGTAAGAGAAAAGAGACAATGAGTTCCAGGAAATGAAGAAGTTCTTGCATGATTCAAAAGAAGAAATACACACCATTTAAAAGAATCGAAAGGAACTATTAGAGATGAAGGCTGGAATACAGGAAATCAAAACGTTCCTCAAAAGTATTAGAAGGAGAGTGGATCATGAAGATCAAATTTCAGATGTAGAAGACAAAAACTCTAACCTAGAAAAAAATCACCAAAAAGATTGAGGAAGTAATCCCCCAAAAGGAGAATAATATATAAGAAATACTAGATACCATTAAACACCCAAACATCCAGATAATCAGTATCCCAGAAGGTGAAGAAACTGATAAGGGCATTGATAATCTATTCCATAAAATCCTAGAAGAAAACTTTCCAAACTTAGAGATGCACTCAGATATCCAGACCCATGAAATACAAAGGACCCCACATAGAATCAACCCAAGAAGATCTTCTCCAACTCACGTCATAGCCAGATTGACCAAAACCACAAAGACAAGACACTATAATTGACAAGAGAGAAACGTCAAGTTACTTTCAAAGGATATCCCATCAGGCTAACATTGGACCTCTCATTGGAAACACTGCAAGCAAGGAAAGAATGGGAAAATATATTCAAAATATTAAATGAAAAACAATTTCAACCAAGAATACTATACCCACCAAGACTATCCTTCATATGGGAAGAAAAGACAAGGACATTCTCAGATAAACAAAACCTGAAAGACTTTACCAGCACCAGACAAGCTCTCCAAAAAGTAATGAAGGGAACACTATACCAGGAAAACTAAAGTTGAACACACAGAAATAAGAGTACAAGAAAATGGCCAAACTAATGGTAGAAACAATTCCAGAGTTGGAGGTTAACTTCCAGAGTTTAAATGGAAAGACCAGACCACAGTAACACTGCAAATCCAACAGAAGATTAATTACATGAGACTGAACTGGTGAAATAAAATGTTATCACTTTTGACTAAAACATTACTGATTGTCTTCTATGCTTTGTTCTACGGATTTAAGGATTTTTGTCTTCTCTTGAACTGTTGATAGGTTCATCTATGTACTGTTGAACTGAACCCTAACCTTTTTCCTTCCTTCATATGGGTAGAAAAGATGAAAACATTCTCAGATAAAAAAATTTGAAAGAATTTATCAACAGCAGACGAATTCTTCAGAAAGTTCTGAAGAGCATACTAAACCAGGAAGACTAAAGACAGGCACATGAAATGAGAGAACAGAAAAAAAAAAAAAAAAAAAAAAAAGGCCCTTTTAATGGGAGGGGAAAAGCTGGGAAAAACAACATTCTCAGATAAAAAAATTTGAAAGAATTTATCAACAGCAGACGAATTCTTCAGAAAGTTCTGAAGAGCATACTAAACCAGGAAGACTAAAGACAGGCACATGAAATGAGAGAACAAAAAAAAAAAAAAAAAGAAAATGGCCATCTTAATGGTAGGGACAAGTCTGGAAAGATCAATTATAATGTTGAATGATAATGTCCAGAATTTAAATGGAAAGATTAGACCACAGTATCACTGCAAATTCAAGGGAAGAGAAATTAATTACATGAGCCTGAACAGGTGAAATAGAATTTTATGACTCTTAACTAAAATATTACTGATTTTCTTCTATGCATTGTTTTCTAGACTAAAGGATTTTTGTCTTCTTTTAAGTTGTTAGTAAGTTCAGGAATTTATTATTTTTTTTTAATTGAGACATAAACTTTTCTCTCTTTCTTACTTCTCTGGAGTTGGAAAATATGTGTAAGTAGTCTTATTCTGTGGTTGAATGGTTATTTCCATAAGTTCAATAATATCTGTTGCCTTGTATCAGAAATTGGAAATACTGCCAGGGCTTTGACTGGAATGTCATACCTGAAGATATGACCAGTAGTCTAAGGAACTAAGGTAGAGTTCAAGAAAGCCAAAAGAATCTCTTAGAAAGACTAATCTGGTACCAGAAAAAATTCTGCCTGATAGGTAAGTAAAGAAGGTCACATCCTTTACTGACAGGCCCAAAAAACTTTCAAATACAGGCACTTAAAGTCATAGTCAAATTTGAGTTCCTGACTTGGCTCAGTAGCCTTTTTAAAGAGTAATTTGAACTTCCTTATAAAAGGTTCCAGTAAAGCCAACTAAATCAATTAGTATTCTTATGGGACTTTGTGCAAATAACAGGCCAAATTGAGACTAAATTTATTTTTTGTAAACAAGCTACTTTATGTCTCTCTTTGGTAAAAGGAGGAATGAAGAAAGAAAAAAATGTTTCAGAAGAAAATTACTGTGTACTTGTTACTGCACTTGTTACTAGATTTTAACTTTGTCCATATCTGTGTTTTTAGTTTTTAGTATTTACCTTTCCCTAGCTTTAAGTCTTATGCAATTTTTCTATTTCAAGGTATTACAGTTAAAACTGCTTTTCTTGAATTAAAAAAAAAAAAATAAAACAACAACAAAAACCATACTTACTTAATGACCACAGTAAGCTATATAGCCTCAGCTACGTGCTACTACTTTATAGTATGTTCATTCTACTCACTGAGTTTTATGCCTAAAGTCAGACCTGTGTTCATAGATATGTTTATATCAGCTGCCCTTGTTATTGAAAGTATTTAGATTAACTAAGATCTTTTGTGAATCAATAAAATGTGAAAATAAATAAATAAATCCTCCCCCCACCCCCAGAAAAAAAAAAAAGCAACTCATTTAAAAATGTTTTTGTTGGGACTGTTGTACGTCCCAACAAAAAGGACATTTTGCTAAACATGAAAAAAAGAACAGGAGAAAATCTGGATAATATTAGGTAAGACAATAACTATTTAGAGACAACAAAAGTAAGAACTATGAAATAAATCATTGATAATATGAACTTCATTAAAATTAAAACCTGCTCTGTGAAAACTGCATTAAGGGAATAAGAAAACAAATAACAAGCTGGAAGAAAATATTTATAAAAGAGACATACCTAATAGAGTCCTGTTATCTAAAACATACATGAAAATCTTAAAATTCCATACTTCATTATCTATTCCAAATTATGAGAAAAGTGGATTTCAAATACCCACAACACAAAGTAATGATAAATGCTGGATATGGTTTTTTGCCTTAATTTGATTTATGCACTTTGTATCCATGTTTTGAAAAGTCACATTATACCCCCAAAAATATGTACAACCATTATCTGTAAATTAGAAGTTATGATAAAGATGATTATTTTTAAAAACTCAAAAAAATATACTGGGACCCTAAAGGGGAAAAAGAAAACACTTAAGTGATTGAGTTTTATTTTGAACAAATGTTAAAGGCCAAAATTTCCACTATAGAGGAGGAAGCGAACTCAGTTTTGTGTCCGAGAAGCTGTCAAGAATTTGGTATCGGAAGTGGAATTAGAGAAGGAAACGTTTGAAGAGCCTAAGAAGATAGCAATAAACTGGGGTCAGATAGGGAGCAAGGCCTGTAAGAGGTTTAACATGGCATGAAATGGATGAACTTTTGAGAAATAGCTAACATTAAGTTTTTGCTCATGCTGTAGAGTGCTGTAAACCACCCCCATTACATCAAATATCTAGCAAAACTTTGACTCTGTAGAGTTAACATGAATTTGTGTCATTAGAGGTAGGAGTCAATTAGGGTGTAGGTGAGTGTGAAAATGCGGGATAGATCTGCGAGAAGCACTTGTAAAAGATACTCAGAGTGAGAACTGAGAAACTAACAGAAACAGTATAGCAGAGGAAGAGCTGAGGAAGAAAACTGACATCTATCAGAGATGTCTTGAAGATACTCTTAAGGGTATCCTCAAGTAAGTAGCATAACATTTCTAGGTATTTTCTTGGGATATCTTTTTTTAAAAAATTTTTAGGATCCTAAGGAATTTGGAGACAGCAAGACTGAAGATACATGTCTTACAAATACATAAAATTTCCAGTCAGAGAGTTAACTATCATGGAGGTTACATAATGATTGACAAAATGTTTCCCCAAACAATCTTAACCTATATATTTATTAAACTAATAGTTAAGATGATATGTAAATTATAGTAATAAGGTAATAATAAGAAGCTTGACAGTTCACTTCTCAAAGTTCACTTGTAAGGGTAAACTTCCCATAAACACTGACAATGATACATGAAACTCTATGTACTGGGTGACAAGGAAAATCCATGAATCCCGCTCAGATAGAAGGAAAACATTGCAGAGAGGATAATCTTGGCATGCACCTGAGAAGCTAGGAGTCTGACAGCCTCTGCAGTGTTGGAATTCACAAAATAGTCAACAAAGCTGAATGCATCAGGCAGGTGAATGATATTCACTACAAAAGAGATTGAACTCTTTTCTATCATAGATGAACTAAGCCCTGAGAGGATAACTACATTCTATTGAGGAACCAAGATTTTACTTTCAGGGGTTTAGTTTTAAAGCATAATTCCTCTGTAGGCAGGATATGAAAAGGAGAATAGGCCTACTACCTCTCCATTTCTTAGATGACTGCAGGTAAGAATGAGTGCAGTAAAACTTCTGCCAACACTATCATATGTTCCTTTTTTGTCTTGGACAAAAAAAAAGGAAATAAATAATGCAAGTGTCTCATATCATGAGATCCTGCATCTGAATTGCAAAAAAGTTACTGTTGGATATAACATTAAATCTGAAAGTCTCCAGAGATGGCTAGAAGGCCATACTGTGTGAATCTCACCCCAATTCAAAGTCAAAGAGACTGTAATCAGACATATGATATGCCACAAAAGGCCAGGCACGTGTGTAAAGAAACACTCTTAAAGTGTTACTCTACAATGACTAGAAAGAACACCATAGAGAAAATGCTATGAAGCCAGCAATATTTCACATGACATCTATGGATTGCTCAATGTGTCTCACAGCTAGTTATTATGTCTTGAAACTAGCCAGAAACTAATTATATAAATAAAATATCTATGAAAATGTTTTTCGTCTTTGAATGACAGGTGTAACATGAGCATTAAAATTACTATTGAATTGTGTGTTTTTACCCTATTCAAAGGAAACATCCATCTTTATAAATAATTTTCAAGGTAATAAGTTTGTTCGTTTTATTGTATGTGTTTGGATCCATTGAATTTATAAAATAAAATTTCATATGAAAAACTAAAAACACATAAAGGGGGCTGGCAGGTGGTATGGTGATGAAGGGTACTGGAATCCCACATGGCTGGCCACAGTTCAAGTCCTGGACCTGGCAGCTTGCTTTCTCACTTTCCTTTCTCTCTCTCTTTCTCTCACTCTGTCCCTCTCTGGTCAAATTAAAATAAATTAATAAAATAAATAAAAAGAAATATTTAATTTTAAAGAAAGCACATAAAGACAATTACCAACTGTCATTTCCAACTAAGTTTGTAAAGAAAATGTGAGGGTCAAATGGGCTCCAGTTGTTTGACTGGTGTCTTTTTTAATAAATATTCATGGGGCCTTTTTTGAAATGGACACTTATTTTGCTACTCAGAAATCCAGAATGCAACCACCTGATGTCAGATTCGCTGTTTTGTAATTATAGTCTACCTTTTAAAAAATATCAGTTTTTCTATTCTATATTAATGAAATCTGTAACAACAGATTATAATTAGCATTCTGAATGAACACACACAGATGCACACACACACACACACACACATATATATATACATATATATATGAAAGGACCTGCTCACTGTTTTAGAAATAATTATCAATTATTTTAGTTGCAAGAATGGGCAAACATTTTTTTTAATTAAGTTACAATTCTCTTTTATACATAATAATTACAGACATTTTTTTGGAGAAGATTCTTTGCTATAGGGTGCATGCTCTTGCCGGAGAGACTGGGAGTGAAAAAGTGAGAAATCACCCCTCAGAGGGGATGGTCACACTGCAATCCCTTTTTCTCCATTCTCCTCTCAGGATTTTGGGCACACAAGCACATGTGCCTAGCATGAGTTTCAGGCGGCTGAGTCCAGGACTCGAACTGTAGTCAGCCATGTGGGAGTCCAGCTCCTTAACCACTGCATTACCTGCTTGCTCCAATTTTATCTAGTCATTATAGACTTTGAAATTCATGTTTTTGATAACTACTTCATGAAAGATAGACACACACATGCACACAAACACACTCATTCTTCAGGTGACAATGTTGTATCAGTGCATAATTATGCTTGAGGTTAAGTACATTCATTCGCTTTAGCCTCTTTATTCTGTCTGGAAGTAATCACACATTGATGCCAACAGTATTGCTCTCATAGAAAAATCTTAGTGTAACAAACCTTACTCCAAGGTGTATTAAGTATTAAATTGGAAAGAAAGCAAGATTTAAGATAACTCAATAAACAGAAGCTTTGAGTATGTTCTCTTCTCATACCATAAAATTGGTGTTCTGGGCAAACACTAATCTTACTGAAGAGGAAAAAATAACATGAAACACCAAAGCAGCCAGAAGCTTCCTACAGCAAATGGACTTTCTTTCATAAATAGGAACTATTGGAGTTACCCATGTCAGAGTCCAGAGACGCAAAAACTACCACATCTGCTGACCTTGATCCTTACTCTTTGTATTGCACAGTCCTTTGGGTTTTGACAAATACAAAATTGTCATACATGGGGGCCAGCAGGTGGTATGGTTGGGGTGCCGGAGTCCCACATGGCCGACTGTCGTTCAAGTCTGAGGCATATATATTCCCACCCAGCATATTTTACAAACTGCCAGGCCTGGATTTGAACCAGGGTCGACTATGCGGGATCTGACTCCCTTAACCACTAGGCCACAAGGCTGACCCTATACTCATTTATCACTGAATAATACTTAATGTGTGGTTGCAACATAATTTTTCTATTCACTATTGAAGGTATCTTGGTTGCTTCTAAGTTTTGACAGTTATGACTAAAAGTGGTGTGTGTGTGTGTGTGTGTGCGCGCGCACATGTAGTTCAGTGCAGATTTCTGTGCACACACAAGTTTTCAACTCTATTACATAAATACCTAAGAGTGCAATTGTTGATATATCTAACAAATAGATGTTAACTTTATAAGAAAATGCCAAATTGTCTATAAAATTGAACATACCACTTTGCATTCTCATCAGCAATGAATGAGAGTTCTTGTTGTTTACATCTTTGCTAGTAGTTGGTACCTTTATGTTTTGTGAATTTATTTTAGCATTCTAACAGGTATATAACATCTCATTCTTTTATTTTAAAATTCTCTAATGACATATGATAATGATCATTTTTCATATACAATACTTCAGTACTTATTGGGTGACTGCCTCCTACCTCTGTGCTACTGTCTGGCTCCCTCTGAGAGGTTTTTTTTTTTGTCGAATACATGATAGATTTTGTCAAATATTTCTTCTGCCTCTATTGAAGTTATCATGTGACTTTTCTTCTTGAGTTTGTTGACATGATGAATTGAATTAGTTGATTTTTCAAATGTGCATCCATCCGGGACCAGTAGTTAGTGTAATGGCTATGTACTATCCGGGACCAGTTGTTAGTGTAATGGCTATGTCACTGAACTCCCAGCGGTTCAAGTCCTTGACCTGGTGGCTTAAACTCACACAGGGCACATGTGCATGAGTGCCTAAGATCCCGAGAGAAGAATGGAGAAGTGGGGTTTACAGCATGGCCATCTCCCTTAGGGGGTGATTTCTCTTTACAGCAGGGCCATCCCCCTTAGGGGGTGATTTCTCACTTTCTGTCTCTCTGTCTCTCGCTGTCTCTCTGGCGAGCACATGCGCCCTATAGCAAAAAAAAAAAAAAAATGTGCAACTATCCTCATATAACTGGAATATATTCCATCTGGTAATAGTATATAATTTATTTATACATTATTATATTTGCTAATATGCTTGAGGATTTTTTGGCTATATTTATGAGACATGTTGTTCTGTTTTCTTTCTTTTTTTTTTTTTTTTTGGAGAAATTTTTGCTATAGGGCGCGTGCGCTCGCCAGACAGACAGAGAAAGACATAGAGACAGAAAGCAAGAAATCACCCCCCAGGGGGGATGGTCATACTGCAATCCCTTATCCTCCATTCTCCTCTCGGGATCTTGGGCACGCACGCACACGTACCCAGCATGAGTTTTAAGCCACCGGGTCCGGGACGCGAACCACGGTCGACTACGTGGGAGTCCAGCGACATAGCCATTACGTTAACTGCTGGTTCCCCTGTTTTCTTTGTTAACATCACAGTCTGTTTGGGACATTAGGATGACCCTGGCCTTGAAGATATTCTGCCTACTTGTATTTACCAGAAGAGATTTTAGATACTTTTTCACTACAGTGTTTGTTAGAATTTGTAAGTAAAACTATCCATGTTTCTTTGTTTATTTTTGCAGGTTCATTTATTATTTATTCAACTTACTTAAGAAATATCTTTCTTAACATCATAGTCTGTTTGGGACATTAGGATGACCCTGGCCTTGAAGATATTCTGCCTACTTGTATTTACCAGAAGAGATTTTAGATACTTTTTCACTACAGTGTTTGTTAGAATTTGTAAGTAAAACTATCCATGTTTCTTTGTTTATTTTTGCAGGTTCATTTATTATTTATTCAACTTACTTAAGAAATATGGGGCGTTTTACAGTATATATTTCTTCTTGTTAAGTTTTGTTACTTTGTCTTTCAAGAAATTGGCAATTTTATATAAATTAGCAATTTGTCACTATTGAGTTGATATCATGATTTTTTTTATTAGACTTTCAATGACCATGATTCAATGATAACCATTCATTTATGTTATTACTAATCTGCATCCTTTTTATTAGTGTGGGTAGAGGTTCATCAATTTTATACATAATTTCAAAGGGCCAAGTTTTGGTTTCATTGATTTTTCTGTTTCTTTTCTATTTTGAATTATATTAATTTCTGCTCTAATTCTTACTATTTTTCTAATTCTTCTTGCTTTATGTTACCCTTCTTTCTCTAGTTTGCTAAGGTGGAATCTTGAATTACTGATTTCTAGGTCTTTTATCTTTCTTATCATATGCACTTAGTGCTGTAATTTTCCCTCTGAGCACTGTTTTCACTACACACCCATATTTCGTATTTTGATAAGTTGTAATTTATTTTTATTTTCTTTAAATTATTTTAAAAATTATCTCAAGACTTCTTTGGTCAATATGCTATCATGAGTATATTGTTTCATCTCCAGATATTTTTGAAATTTCCAACTACCATTCTCTTTTTTATTTCTGGTTTAATTCTGTTGTGGTCTGAGAGCATCCTTAACATGATTTCCATTTTGTTGTTGTTTTGTTTTTCTAATTTTATGTGAATTTCAAGGCTGGAATGTGATATAGCTTGGTGAATATTCTATATGAACTTAACAAGAATGTGTATCCTGCTGTTACTGAATGAAGGCATTTGATAAATGCCAATTAGTTCCGGTTGACTGAATATGCTATTCAATTCAACTCTACCTCTACTGATTTTATGCCTTCTGGGTCTGTCAATTATTAATATAGGGTGTTGAAGTCATTAACTATAATAGATTTGTCTACCTCTTTTTGCACTTGTATTTGCACAACTTGGGTCAATTTTTGCCTTGCGTTTTTAAGAGCTTTTTTAAAATTTCTTCTTCTACTACCAAGAAATTTGTACAGAGACAGGGAGGGAAAGAAATGAAGCAATAGGCTATGTTATCTAGTTTAGGTATGTAGAAGACTACACCATCTAGATTTGTGTAAGTACCCTCCATGATGTTCACATAATGACAAAATTGTCTAACCATGTGTTTCTCAGAATGTATCCTTGTCATTAAACAACACATTACTTAGTTACTACTGATTATTTTCTATTAGTGTTAGCATTTATCTTTCTCCATCCTGTTGTTTTAAAAATATATGTGGTGAGAAATAAGTGTCCAGCTTCATTTTCTGCACGTGGATATCCAGTTCGTCTAGCACAATTTGCTAAAAAGACTTTCTTCCCTTCTGTATTGTTTGTACCCTTTGCAAAGATCAGTTGGCTATATGATTTGAGATTTATTTCTGGATTCTCCCTTTTGTTCCATTGACCTATATGTCTAGTTTTAGGCCAGTACTATGCTATTTTGATTATCATTGCTTTGTAGTATGTTTTAAACTCAGGTAGTGTGATGCTTCCTACCTTATTCTTTGGGGACAGTATTGCCTTGGTAATATATATATTTTTTTTATTCCAGGCAAATTTTTTTCTATTTCTGTGAAGAATGTTTCAGGTAATTGGATCAGAATTGCACTGAGGATATAAATTAATCTGGGTAGAGCTGATATTTTGATTACATTGAGTCAAAAACAAGAATTTTTCAGAGTTCTCATCTCTGCTTCCATTACCTGTTTGTTATTAAATATTGTCCACTTTTTCTTTGAGAGCACTTATTATGTTAATCAGTTATTTCAAATTCTCTCCTCTGAGAATTCTAAAAGTAGTGTCATATCTTGAGTCTAATTCTGAGACTTGTTTTGTTTACAACTTTCCTTTCTTTCTAGTATGCCTTGAAATATTTGCTGAATGCCAGGCAAGATGTGTCTGGCAATAGGAACATCCACTAACTCCAGCATCATTATTTGCTATTAAGCTGATCTTGACAATTCCTCTCTGTATTTAACTGTTTCTCTAATTTTCAGAATGCCAGTTTTCCCTATGACTTCAGTTCTTTGATTTTTCTCTCATTCACTAATTTTCAACTTGCTCAAAATATTTTTCCTGTGAGGATAAGTATGATTATTTTTATGCTCTTTACAAGTTGGAGCAAAATCTGAAGTTATTTACTAATATTTTAATTAGATGTGTTTAAACTGAATTATAATTATGAATAGTTTAATATCCACAAGATACTTTAATTTAGAATTGGTTAGAGTGGAGAATGATGGAAAGTAAAAACAAAATGCAAAAGCTAGTGTATAACAATTGAAATATGTATTACAGAAAAGTTATGAATATTGGAATGAAATAAACTTTATTATCCTAGGTCAATGGTTTGCTGCTCTACTAGATATCATTCTTAATGTTCTTCACTTTTTTTCCTGTAAATTTGAGGGTTTTGAATGACTACTGTCTCCAAAAATTTAAAGGCATTCATGCAGATAATACTTTTTTTTTCTTTTTTTAGATTTTTGCTATAAGGTGTGTGTACTTGCCAGAGAGAAAGACATCCCGGAGGGGTGGCCATTCCACCATCCCTTCTTCTCCATTCTCCTCTCAGGATTCTGGGCATATAGGTACACTTGCCAAGTGTGTTTCTCTAGGTACTAGGTCTGGGACTCAAACCATAGAGTCAGCCACGCGGGTTCCAGTTCCTTAACCACCACACCACCTGCTGGCCCTGTACTACTTGTTTAAAGGGAAAAAAATTAGCGACTCTTCTTATAGTAAGACAAATAAAATTTTACACAGAATATCATTTAGAACTGTTTATCTTTTCTTTTGAGATCTTAAAAATAGGACCTCAAGGACAATATAAAGGCTCTTCAAAATGTTCATGAAAATGTGTTTTATGAAAAAACTTTGCAAGGATTTGAAAATTATTGTGCACCAAAATAAACTCAAGTTTCATTTTCCATAAACTTTGGAAGCCCCCCATAACCCCTCAAAGGAGTTACTGAATAACACAGTAGAAACATAGATTCATTCTTAAAGCAGTAAAGCTTTCAAATTTCAAATAACTGCAACTTGTATAAATTCATTTATAAAGCACTTACCACATAGTTAAAGAAGAAAGTCTCCTTTTCTATGAAATAGTGAAAATGACTTTGCTCTCCACTCTTCTCTTACTATAGCTAACAATTTCTTAGAATCACACAATTTCATCTTCACTTTTAATAATTATTTAATTTTATTTATTTATTCATTTATTTTAATTTGACCAGAGAAAGAGAAACCGAGAGAGAGACAGGAAAAGTGAGAAAACAAACCACCAGGTCCAGGACTTGAACCATGAGGTGTCCATGCCACCTGCTGCCCCCAGAATCACACAATTTCATCTTAAGGAAGTACATTATAAAAATAATTAAATGATCTCGTCAAATATGCCCACTGTGTGAATTACAAAACTGGACAGTGAAAATAAGTCATTTACCCACTGCTAAGAATTTAAACTCCAACTATTTACCTATAAAGTGAAACTGAATTATTATCAGTAAAGGAAATAATTTTCTGGGGATAAAGACAAAGCTGGACATACCTGACCAGATGATCATAAAGACCACACATCTGAAGCTTCCATTAGTTTTTACTTAGACATTTTTGGATTACAATATGATAGCTATTTTATCAGGCAGTCGTTGCATTAAAGATCATTTCCTATGCCAAGAGGTGAACAAAACACATCTGCTTCAGAAAGGGCTTCTTTTATAGCATAGCAAATGTCATCCTTTTAAGATAAAGCATAAAATTTAACTTTTAAAAGAGATACACATCTCTCTGAACTTAAAGGCTTCTTTTCATTAAAACTATAAGCAATATAAATACGATTTCTTCCTAGTGTCTTTGAAGACTAGTTTTTGCTGAACTTACTTCAATTATTTTGAGAGTTAACAGTAAACAAATGTAAGAAAGAGTGACGACTTGAAACAATCCGTGTTTCTATTTTGGCTGAAATGGCTATCGAGTCAGACAGACAAATTACTTTTCTCTGACTCTTCTTCTGGAAAAAAAAATCAATCTTTATTCATTTAATAATGCAGTTAAATTGAAATTAAAATGAGAAAGTTAAATAAGTGGATCCAAGAATTCTAAACTTTTCTGGAAAATCTATGTTCTTTGTTCTTATAAGTATATAAACCATTAACTATTTTGGCAGCCAGACTTTCAGATAATAGTATGGAAAATATTTAAAGGGTGGCATCCATCTTAATGAAGCAATTTTATATCAAAGTACACAGCCTAAGGAAATAATCAGAGTTGTAGTCATGATTTGTGAACAAAAATATCCACAGAGGTGATATTCATGATATATATACAACAGTTGAAAGAAAACCAAATGATCACCACTAAAGGGTTAGAGATAAAAACATACCTGATATAATGGAATATGACACAGTTATTAGAAATCATGTTGTTCTACAATTGATGTATTTATAGTAGGAAGAAATTTAAATGATCCTTTTTTTTCAACGGGGTGGTGGTTTGGGAGCTTAGACCCTCTTGGTCTAAAATATGTAGAAAGAGTCTTGAGATTTTGTAATCTGGAGTTTTTACCCATTGTAATGGGTAGCCAAGCTTTTAATATAACCTGTCTGACAACAGGCCTTAAAAAAGGAGAGGAAGACTGTGTTCTGTCTACAAACTAAGGGCCGAATCAGCAATGGGAGTGCTCCATTAGGAACATGTCAGCATGTTTATCCAGCCCCACTCTGATTCTCTGCATTAGGCATTGGTTCTTTAGAAAACCATTGGGACAAGCAGATGGCATGATGGTTAAGTCACTGGACTCCCACATAGTCAACCATAGTTTGAGTTCCAGTCTGGTGGCCATGCCCCTGGGGGTTGATTTCTCACTTTCTGTCTCTCTGTCTGTCTAGCAATTGCATGTGCCCTATACCAAAAATACTCTTTCAGAAAAAAGGAAAGAGAGAGAGAGAGAGAGAGAGAAAGCCAGCCAGCCAGCCAGCTAGCCAGCCAGCTGTGACAGTGGAGTAGAGAAGTGCAGTGCACCTCATGAAGCAACATTCATTCATTCATTCATTCAGTATTTGCTTAATGGGCACTTTCCCTGTTCTAGATTCTTCTAAACAATGAAGACACAGAAGCAAACAAGATAGACAGGCTCTCTATTTACAGGGAGCTTAAATTTTAGTGTTATAATGATGAGGAACGTGATAGAGAATCAAGACAGACTATAAATACGTAAAAGAAGACCAGAAGGCAACTTTAATGTATGCTATTTTTTTAAATGGGGTCAGGGTGTTTACTGCAGGGTTATTTAATGAAGATGGTTAAGGAAAATCAATCTGAGGAGGCAACACTGGAGATGGGAACCAGTAAAGAACAGAGAAATGAGCATTCCAGATTACATAAACACAGACTAAGATCTCTGGGCCAGGAATGAGGTTGACATATTTAAGGAATGAAGCAGAACACAGGAATGTATGATCAGCTCTGGCTGAGCAAACTAGGGGATGAAAGGAGATGAACTTGGAACAAGGCTGAATTCAAATCACATAGCCCTGTAGGTTTTGTAAGGTCCAAGAAAAAACAAACAGAGCAGAGGAAAGTTTAGGGAGGAAGCTCTAAGTCTGGGGCACTGAACATGTAACTCAATTCTTATTCCAGGGTGGAGTTGCTCTATGGCTGTAGGATGTGCTTCCAGGGCACCAGGAAATGAGTGTTGCCAAGGACATCAGAAGCATGCACTAGCAAGATGATACATCCAAAAATGTGGCCCAGTAAGATGTGCTTATGCAGTTTATCTCTTACATTAGTAGGATTTTTCCCTTGTCTGTTCTCAGAGATATCACCTGCATATCATCCAGGTACAGTATGAAAGTTATTCTCTTTTATTATTAATATTATTTTACGTTTAATCTCTGTATATCATTAGAACCTACAAAATGAGTTTCCCTAGCATGAATCTAGCAATTCTGCTCTTGGATGTCTACCTGAAGGACAGGAGTACACTCAATCTGAAAAATACTTGAACATACATGTTTACTGTGGCATTACTCAAAGTTGCTAAGACATGGAACCAACCCAGAAGTCCATGAGCAGATGAATGACTGAAAAAGTGTGACACATACACTTCTATGAAAGGTATGCTAAGCTTATCTGCCACTCTTTCAGTTATCCATTTAACTCAGTCCCACAAAAACCTAGAAAAAGTGTTAAGTTCTCATATTTTAGACATTCAACATTGTTGCCACAGTGTTCTCTAAGCTGAGAAAGATAAACAGAGCAAAACATCAAAAATGTCTGTGGGGGGACCAGCAGTTAGCGTAATGGCTATGTCACTGGACTCCCATGTAATCGACCAAGGTTTGAGTCCCGGACCCGGTGGCTTAAACTCACGCCAGGTGCCGTGCCCAAGATCCCAAGAGAAGAATGGAGGAGAAGGGATTGTGGCATGGCTAACCCCCTGGGGGGGGGTGATTTCTTGCTTTCTGTCTCTCTGTCTCTCTCTCTCTGTCTGTCTGGCGAGTGCACGTGCCCTATAGCAAAAACCTCTCTCAAAAAAAAAAAAAAATGTCTGTGGGGAACTATAGGTTAGAACAGTTGTGTTTGGAGTCTCTTATTCCAGAGTTTTCCACATTTTCTAGCATGACAATGTTTCCTTTTGGTAATGATAAATAAAGCTGTAAAAAATCCAATCAATCCTTTCTCTTCCTTAATCTAGGTTAATATTAGATTTATATATGACTGAACACCCATTATTATAATCAATTACACCAAAATACTAAAACATAAAGAGTTTAACAAATGAGATAAAGACTATCACGAACCAAACTCACACCTACAAAAAACTAGTTGATTTTGTTTCAAACCACATTTTACTATGAACTTCCTGTTTGTTCAGGTTGGTCCCAAGTATGATTTTCAATAAATTGCTTTCTTTAAAAATAAAAATGGACACAGACATCAGTTTGCGGCCTCCCACATAGTCTGTTTCTCTAAAAATTCCAGACTGACCCAGAGAACAGAAGATTACCTGCATATTCACGATACTAATGCCAGTAATTCAATCAGTGTAGGCACGTCACAAGCTCAGTCAAACCATGTTGTTCTGTACAGAATGGTCAACAAAGCTATTGGGACGACAGAATCCATTAATCTCACAGTTGAGCTTTATGGAGTTTGCCAAAGCATAATCATGCTTCTCTTCCCTGTACTCAGGGACTTCTCTAAGTGATGTTTCAGTGCTAGAAACAGCATTGATTTGGAGCTAAATAAATATTTACCTAAATATTCACTTTTCAAGTTATGAATTTCCAAGGATGAAATACTGCCCACTTCCAGCTGGGTAGAGATATAAATAAAATTTACCCTTAGATATGAATTTAATCTTTTAAGTGTTTATCTATTTTAAACTTGAAGTTTCATTATTGGCTTAAGAAAAAACTTGTTCGTTAAGAATTTATTGCGGAACCAGCAGTTAGCGTAATGGCTATGTCGCTGGACTCCCATGTAGTCAACCGCGGTTCGAGACCCGGTGGGCTTAACTCACCGGGCGCATGTGCGTGTGTGCCCAAGATCCCAAGAGGAGAATGGAAGAGAAGGGATTGCGGCGTGGCCATCCCCCCAGGGGGTGATTTCTCGCTTTCTGTCTCACTCTGTCTGTCTGGCGAGCGCATGTGCCCTATAGCAAAATCCTCTCCAAAAAAATAATAATAATAATAATAATTTATTCAGAAATATTTTAAAGCATGCAGGACTTGCTTACATTTGCATTAATTGTTATTTTTTTCTTTTTTTAAAGTTTGAGTTCAATGCAATTGGTGAGTATCCGATGGTCATTTTGCTTATCTCCCTAGGCCAATCTCCTGTGTCCAGGCTTAGTTTATACAGTTCTGCATTTTCCCAGAAATCTTTTGTAGTACTTCTTGAATGTGAAAAATAGTTTTAGTCACAAAAAGTAAGTACTTCTAAAACCTTTCAATACTTTTTAAAGGGATGATCAAATAAAAGGCATCATTGCTACTGTGAAAAAAATCAATGACAAAAAGTAGTTACAGCCATTTTATGCACACACGCACACACACACACACACACACACACACACACATATTGCAAATGTCTATATACACAAAATCAATTGCTCTTTCTAGCAGAAATATGAAGGCAATAGGTAGGATTCAAATTTATTTTCTATTTCCAACCCAGAATAGCATAATATTGTAATGGACTAAAGGTTCTATCTTAATACCAAATGTTGAAATATGTGACCATAAGTGCACACCTGTTCATTTTATTTTATATTTTTTAATCAAAATATTTGTGAGTAAAAAGGAGAAAAATTATACCTGGGGTAGCAAACACTGAGAACTAACACAGGAAGAAGAATTCTTACATGTGGTACCAAATACTTCCAACCCACCATAGATCTTTCACCATATTAGAATTACTCCAAATATTTCTTAATTAGAGAAACTGAACAAATTCTTATGCAGTAGAAAAATCCCTTATGTATTATGTGCTTTGGGTGGATGACATTTTTAAAATGACACTCTTGGGGCTGGAGGTGGTGGTCCAACATTAGCACAACTGGACTCAGATGGGAAGGTTCTGGGTTCATGGCTGGGGACTTCCTTATACACCCAGTACACATGTATGTGCCCATGATCCAGATTGAGTGTGGGTAGATCACAGTGTGGGGGCCTTGTTGAATATGACTGTCCTTTTTTCTCTGACTCTTTTGCTCATGGAAGAAATAAATAAAAACAGACAAATAAACAAAAAGATGATCTTATAAAAGCAATACTTCCCTAATAGTTCACAAATTTTTCCGAAGGTATTTTTTTTTTTTGTAACAGAGCAGTAAAAAAGCATAGCTCACTTTCCTTTCTTCTTGAATCTTGGAGGTTCTATGGAAATTTTCTTCCTCTCCAAGAAGTATTATGAATTACAAAAGTATTTATGGAGTGTTTACTGTACACATCAGTCATATTACTAAAATTTGTCTCTTTGCAGTCCAAAATATGATTTCATATACGTAATCTAACCAGAGCCTTACAAACATACAGATTCAAATATAGTTAGTAATTTCTTTTTTAATTTATTTTTTTCTTGTAATTTTTTTATTTTATTATATTTTTTAAATTTATTTCATTTTGTTTTATTTTATTTTATTTTATTTTATACATTCAATCACATTATTTAGCTTACAAAGTGAATATTCAAACATGTGAACATTTCTTCCTAGTCCAGTTCAGTTTTCTTCCTAGTCCAGTTGATAAAACTATAAAATTATCTTCAACAGATAATGCTACATTTCTTTGTCTCATTAATGCTTTGCCTCTCTATTTTTCTTCTAAATGTCCTTTCTAAGATTCTACTCTTTCACACACACTTTATCTGGTATTCACATCCATTTACAATGTTTCTATATCCTTTACTCAATTGGTTTCAGTTATAGAGTGCAGACGCTTGGTATATATTAAGTGGGGACATACAACGTTTCTCCTTCATAGCCTGGCTTGCTTCACTCAGCAGAAAATCCTCCATATTTTTCACTTCCTGTCAAAAGCCAGGTGTTTTTTATGGCTGAATAGTATTTCATAGAGTATATGCGCCACAATTTTTCAATCCATCTCTTTGTGGGCATTTGGGTTGGTTCCATGTCTTAGCAATCGTGAATAGTGCCACATAAACATCGATGTACAAGCACTTTGCCAATTAAGGATTCTTCTGTACTTTGGGTAGATACCAAGGAGTGGGATTGCTGGATCATATGGTACTTCTAGTTGTAGATTTTTGAGGAAGCTCCAAATTGTTCTCCACAGTTGCTCAATCAGTTTACATCTCCACTAGCAGTGTAAGACAGGTCCCCTTTCACCACATCCCCGCTAGCACTTATCTTTTTTTTTTTTATTTTAGTCATTCTGACTGGGGTTAGATGGTATCTCATTTTTTAAAATAATTATTTATTAAAGTTTATTTATTCATTCATTTATTTTTAATTTGACAGCGAGAGACACAGTGAGAGAACAAGAGAGAAAGAAGGGAAAGCAAGTCACCAGGTCCGGGAATTGAACCATGGTCAGCCACGTGTGAGTGTCCAGCGCCCCAACCACCATGCCACCTGCTGGTCCCTCTCATTGTTGTTTTGATCTCCATTTCCCTTACAATGAGGGTTGCTGAGCATTTTTTCATGTCTTTTGGCTATTCATATGTCATCCTTAGAGAGTGTTTTTTTCAGCTCATTCTCCCATTTTTTAATAGGACTGATCATCTTTTTTCAGAACAGCTGCTTGAGTTCCTTGTGTATTCTGGTTATTGGCCCCTTATCTGATACATAGTTTACAAAAATATTTTCCCATTCTGAGGGCTGTCAATTCACACTAATTACTGTGTCTTTTGGAATGCAGAAAATTCTTAGTCTGATGTAATACCTCTTGTCTATTTTGAGGGTCTTATTTAAGAAGCCTTTGCCAGGAACCAGCAGTTAGCATAATGGCTATGTCACTGGACTCCCACGTAGTCGACAGCAGTTCGTGTCCCGGACCCGGTGGCTTAAAACTCATGCCGGGCGCGTGTGCGTGCGTGCCCAAGATCCCGAGAGGAGAATGGAGGAGAAGGGATTGCGGTGT
>NW_006208436.1:910867-937566 GCF_000334495.1 Tupaia belangeri chinensis
TTCATCTTTCTGCAGGTGGAAATCCAGTTTTTCCAGCACCATTTGCTGAAGAGATTTTCTTTTTTCCCACTGGGTTGACTGATACCCCTTGTCAAAAATCAGTTGACTGCATGTTTGGGAATTTATTTCTGAGGACTCTATTCTGTTACATTAGTACACCTGCCCACCTGTCTGTTTCCATACCAACACCATGCTGTTTTGATTACCACAGCTTTGTAGTATATGTTTGGGTCAGGAAGTGAGATGCTGCCCACTCCACTCTTCTTGTGCAGGATTGCTTTGGCAATATGGGGTATTTTATGATTCCAGGCAAATTGTCTGATTGTCTTTTCTTGATTTGTGAAGAATGTGTCTGGTACTTTGATTGGGATTGCATTAAATATGTAGATTAATTTGGGAAGAATTGCCATTTTTATTATATTAATTCTTCCAATCCAGGAACATGGGATGTGCTTCCACTTTTTTGTGTCATTTTCAATTTCTTTTTTTAGCTTCTCATAGTTTTCCTTGTGGAGGCCTCTAACTTCTTTGGTTAGATTTATTCCTAAGTATCTTATACTTTTTGTGGCTATGGTAAATGGAATTACTTTTTTTAGTTCTATCTCAGTCTGCCTGTTGTTTGTGTATAGCAATGCTATAGATTTCTGTATGTTGATTTTGTATCCTGCAACTTTACTGTGTTCTTGTATTACTTCCAGGAATTTTTTCATGGAAACCATCAAATCTACAAAAATTCTAAACCTCATACATAATTCTTTCACTTTTTCAACTTAGGTTCTGTTTGTATACAAAGATCTGTACATAGGAGACTTACAAATCATGAAAAGTAGACATTGGGTCCCAAATGTTCTAAGGAGCTGCAGTCTTACATGTCCATCCTTGATAGGAGATAAGAGTCCTGCCTGTTCTCATAAACTGAAAGTTATGTGATTGTCGTCTGGACTCTCAACACAACACAAGATAGTAAATAGTTGGATAGAAAGCATTTTAAATCTTTTAACTTAGAAATTTAGCTATTTTATCAGATAGCCTATTTTTTATAAAGGCACACTGAAGTTACATATAGAGACAATTTATCAATAATATTAAACAAACAACATGGAAATATTTCTGTTACCACAGATATAATGTAAGTATTCACACAAGAGAAAAAAATTCCCCATTACTAACATACATCAAGGCTAGCAGTTGGTGTGGTGGTTAAAGTGCTGCTTTCCCACATGGCCAAGTGCTGTTCAAATCCTGGACTTGGCAGCTTGATTTCTCATTTTCTTGCTCTCTTTCATCATATTAAAAAACTAATAATAATGATAAATAAATGAAATAATTTTTTTATTTTAAAAACATATACATGTATTTATTCAATTTTTAAATGTGTATATTAGTAATTATTTTAAAAGCACTGCATGGGGAGTTCAGCTTCTACTTAGGATTTAGACAATGCAAAGAGAATATGCTTGTTATTCTAACAATAAGAAAAAGCTGGATAACTTGCAAGATTGTAATTTTTTGAGCTTGAATGAAAATTAAAATTGGTCAACAAATATGAAATAATTAAAATAAAAATTTTAAAAAATTCCCCTTATATTGGGAACAACTTGATACCAATCAATAACACACTTTTAATTACCTTTGGGCCAAAATGGAAAGCAAAAGGAAAATTAAAATATATTTAATTGAACAAAGAGTAAAAGTCAGTTTATAAAAATTTGTAGAATTTGATATAAAGAAGTTCCTTTGGGAAATTTATAATTAAATGTTTGCCTTGGAAAAATAAGTAAATATTAATGATCAAAGAAAAGACATTAATAAGATCAGAAATTCATAAAATTGCAATAGAGAAAATCAATGAAATGAAAAGCTCTTCAAAATCAATAAAATTGATAAATGTATAGCCACATTAAAGAAAAATATTGCCAATACTAAAATTAAAAGATGATCATCAGTAGTGAGAATAAATAAAATTATAATAGATTATAAAATATAATGGGCAAACTTGTGCTAATTATTTTGATAAGTTAGAGGGAATGGACAAATTATTTGAAAAGACAAAGTGACAAAAACCCATTCAAGGGAGAAAAAATAAAATTAAAATCTACATAGATAATGAAATTGTTGAAGTTTTTTCACAAAGAAGTCTCCAGCCCAGATGGCTTTACTGATAGATTCTAAAGAAAAAGATGAAGTATGAAATAACATCAGCCCTACACACTCTAACAGATATGTGAAGAGGAGAAAACTGCCTGACTAGATCCATGTCAGTATTACTGAAATACCAAAATTAGATAAAGCTATGACTGAAAAAGAATATTACAGGCTGGTATTTTTCATGAACATAAACTCAGAAGGTCCTTAAAATACCAGCAAATTAAATCAATATGTAAAAAAGGATATTGTATCATACTGAATAGGTCTTATAAAAGAAGTAGCGCATTGATTCAACATTTAAACATTAATGGATACTGAGTCTGTACAGCGGCATGGTGGTTAAGGCAGCTGGTACCCATATGGCCAACTGTACTGTCTGAGTCTTAGGACAGGCTTGAAAAACACAATGGGCACATGTATGTGCATGCTCAAAATCCTGAGAGGTGAATGGGGTAGATGGGATTGCAGCACGGTCATCAACTAAGTGATGCTTTCTCACTCTCTCTCCTGTCTTTTTCTCTCTGGTGAGTGTACATGCCCTATAGCAAACTACAAAACAAAGAACAACAACAACAAAATAACCTCACAAATAGCAATGCATGATATTTACCGTATTAGGAGACTAAAAAGGCATATCCATAGTCTCAATAAATACAGAACAATATTTGGCAAAATATTGAGGCAAAAATCTTGCTGATTTAAAATTCTCAGTAAACTAGGAATCAAAGAAAACTTCCTCAAGTTGCTAAAGTTAAAATATATTAATGAACATTGCATAATAATCAAGAGATGAGACTAAACTGTTTTCACCTAAGATCAGAAACAAAGCAAAGATGTGTCCATTTACCGCTTCTATTCACCTTATACTGGAAGCATACTGCTCTATACCAGACAGGACAATAAAAAAAAAATTAAAAAGTAAAGTAAAGAGCCTAAAACTAGTAAGGGAACAAGGAAAGCTGTCCTTGTTCACTGGTAATCTAATTGTCAATGTAATAAATTCTATTAGAGACTTACTAGATGAATTTAACAAGGTTACAACATACATAATGAATATACAACAACCAACTACATTTCTACATATAAAAAAAAATCAGGCAGCAAATTTTAAAACGACTTTTACAGTAACATCAAGGTATTTAAGTGAAAAAAAATTGTCAAAGGAGCTACACTATATTTTTTTTTTACTAAGTACTATAAGACCCCAATGAAAGAAGTAAAAGAGGATCTAAACAAATGGAAAAGTATGCCATGTTCATGGATTAGAAGAGTTGCTATTGTTACAACATCAACTCTTTGACAAATTCATTTTAAGAGTCAAATTTCATTAATAACCCAAATCCCATTAGGCCTCTGTAAAAAATTGCAAGTTGATTCTAAAATTTAAGTGAAATAGTAAAGGACTGGAATAATATTTCACAACCAGAGTACAATTTTGTCTCCCAGGAGACACTTGGCAATATCTAGAGACATTTTTGGCGATCACACTTGGGGAGATGCTATTAGTATCTACGGAGTAGAGACCAGGGTTGCTGTCAAACATCATACAATGCCCAAGATGGCCTTCTAGAATAAAGAATTCTGTGGTATAGAATGCCAATAGTGCCATAGTTGAGAAATTCTAGACTAGAAGAGCCAAAATAATTTTGGAAAATATTGAGGTTAGATGACTCACATTACCTGATCACATTACCTGTTCTCTAGTGTAGATTAAAAGTGATGGAGAGGCCAATCAAACAGAATGGAAAATCCCAAAATAAATCCAAATGTGTATATTAATTAATTTTCGGAAAACATATCAAGGACTTTTTGACTCACACCTCACATGATAGACACAATTAACTTTATAAAATTAATTCAATGGCTGGTCCATGGCTTGGTGGTTAAGGAAACAGGATCCCATGTGGCTTACTAAATAGCTTGAGTCCTAGACCCTGTAGTTTGAGAAACACACTGGGCACATATGTGTGTGCACAAAATCTTAAAAGAAGGGAGAAATAGAAGAGAAGGTATTGGAGCTTAATCATTCCTTATGTGTGTGCGTAGTGGTACTTTCTCTCCCTCTCCTCCCATCTCTCTGTCTCTCTCTGGTGGGCACATATGTTTCTATCACATAATAATAACAATAACAGTAATAATTCAAAATAGACCATAGATCAAAACATAAAATTTGAATTTATAACTCCAGAAAAAAGATAGGAGAAAACCTCTAATTTTAAGTTAGGTAAATATTTCTTTTCTTTCTTTCTTTGTTTCTTCTATATTTTTCCCCAATTGCCAGGGAGTATGCTTGCTTGCTTGCTAGAGAAAACAGAGAGAGAAAGGGGAGGAGGGCACCCTAGTAGAGCATGGTCACTACACAATTTCTGCTCCATTTTTTTGCCCTCTCAGGATTTGGGGCATATACACACACACACACACACTTCTGCCTATTTTTCAAGCTGCATGTTTGGGATTTGAAACTGCATTCCAGTCATAGGAATCCTGGCTCCCTTAATCACTAGGCTATGGAGTTGGCTCTAGGAAAATATTTCTTAATCAGGACTCATTTAGAGATTTATTTGTTTGTTTGTTTGTTATTAGTGTTATTTATTTTTAAATTTTACCAGAGAGACACAGAGAGAGAGAGAGAAAGGGAAAGTGAGAAAGAAAGCCACCAGGTCCAGGATTTGAAACAGCTGTCAACCATGTGGGAGTCCAGTACCTTAACCACTACACTACCTTCCAGCACCAAAAAGCACAAAATTAATGAAAAAAAATTGATAAATAGAACATAAAAATAGAAGACAATTCTCATTTTTATAACACATTTTTTAAAAGTTAAAAGACAATATGCAGACAAAATGTGTATAAACACGTATGATAAAGACCTAACTGAAATTTTGTATATTCTTAGTTCAACATCTCCAATCACCACAGCTCCTAACAGCAATTCTACTCTGTACTTCTATGATATCAACATATTTTAGACTCTACATATGATTATAATTATGATTATGCAATATTGGTCTTCCTATACCTGGCTTATTTCACTTAATATAATGTCCTCCAGGTTCATCGTGTTGTTTAACATGGCAACTACAGATAATAAAACATTGTATTATTATCATTATTTAAGTTTATATCTTCCATGAATGAGAGAAAGACAAGCACCCCAGTAGGGTCTTCACACCCTAATCCACTTCCAGCCCCAGTCAGCCCAATCACAGGCATGCATGCACATTGAGGGATGTGAACCGAGGACCTTTCCACGTGGGTTCAATTATGTTACATCTGTGCCATTGTCTGGACCCAACAGATTGTACAAAGGGGCTTCCAAAGTTCATAGAAAATGTGTATTACAAAAACTACACATGGATTTCAAAGAAATTTTGCAGCAAAGCAAACTTGTACTTTAATTCCACTTTTCGTGCACTTTTCAAAGTGCATTATCCTGAAAAATGCCAAGAGAGTAAATGTAAAGTGTCCTCACTGTACAACGGCAACCACATGGATTATCTAGAGTTAAGCATTCTGTAATGCACATACTCTTCAAAACACCATGCTGTACACAGTAGCTAATACAGTTCTGTCAGGGTGAAATATAAAATTAAACTTAAAAAGCCAATTTTACTGAGAGTCTTAATCATAAATTGGAGAGGTAAGACACTTGTGGGACACAGATAAGGTCTATTATCTGTTGACGAGGATGTGTATGGTGGCTCAACTGAGCTGGACTGAGGTATATATCATGCTGGGTAAAGTCTCTTCACAATCTAAATGATGTATAGCGATATAATGTATGAATAATAATAAAAATAAATAAAATTAAGAAAAAATTACACTTAAAATGACTTATACATAAAATATGTAAATTAGCATCACAACTCAATAATGACAAGATAAAAAATACAACAAAAATAGGCGAAACATTTAAAACCTCTCTAAAGACAGATAGAAATTCCCCGGAAACACATTAAAAGACACTAAATATTAGTCATTAGGAAAGGCAAGCAAAATTTGCAATGTTTTAACTCTGCATACCTAATAGAGCGGCTGAAATTATATTCTTTAATGATAATTCCAAGTCCTGACAAAGATGTGGAATAACTTGAACTCTTACACACTGCTCGCAGGAATGCAAAATGGCATAGCCATTCTGGAAAACACTTTGTGACATTCTGTATAAAGTTAAACATTTACTCAGCAAAATCCCACAAATATCTCTTGGACTTTCACTCAAGATAAAGAAACTGAACACTGAAACAAAGCTGTATTGGAGATGGTGCAGTTCAGAGTACTCTATTCTTGAGAGAATATGTCAAGTGGCAGAAAAATCAGAGGCAAAATGGCATAGCCATTCTGGAAAACACTTTGTGACATTCTGTATAAAGTTAAACATTTACTCAGCAAAATCCCACAAATATCTCTTGGACTTTCACTCAAGATAAAGAAACTGAACACTGAAACAAAGCTGTATTGGAGATGGTGCAGTTCAGAGTACTCTATTCTTGCTCTCTTTTCTAAAACATATTTGCTCTTATAGAAAGTGGCTGTGCATTTTCAGCACCTACTGTCTTTGAAAACATGGAAATGAATCTACCTGTCTCAGTGTGAAGGAACATGTGCTTGAGAGCAAATGTCATTAAGTCTTGCTTCTCCAACACCTTTCCTCATAATCGTGCTCCTAGAGTTTATATGCCACTACTTTTAGGGCCTTGGGAGAGCTGGGTGTAGGGTGTAATGATAACACCAATTAGAGAGAATTTCCAATGTCAATGAAATAAAATACACAATTTTCTCTAGAACAACAGCAAATTATTAAACCCTGATAAGTTATTTTAATGTTCAAGATTTATGAAATTTAAAAGAGAGAAAAGCTTTTTTTATTTGTGGAATTTGGTCTACTAGAATTAGTAGGGGTTTTCAGTGATTATTGTCTATAGCTGGCAAACATAACAATGATGGAACACATCAGCATGCATGACAAGCCATCCCTGCACTCTGAAGTATGCACTGTCTTTCTGATCTTTGGAAAAGAATGCCATTAATGAACCTCATTGCATTTAAATGTTACATGACTGCAAATCGATGCAGGTTAATATTGCCGCTATAAATGAGGTTTGCTACAGTCACAGCCATAAGATACTCAGTGGTGAATATAAAAAAGGCAGTGATAAACACACTTAAGAGAGAATGGAAATATTTGAGAAATAAACACCAAGAAGAACCAACACACAAAATATATATCAACCTAAGACCAGAAAAATCTGAGAGAGAGAGAAAGCATCCTCCAACAGGGACTGATTGTGCCCAAATCCTTTTTCCTCCACTCCTCCATCCTACCACATTTCTGCACATACACAGGCACCTATGCCCTGCATGTTTTTTAAACCACCATGGCTGTGACTTGAACCGTGGCCTACCATGTGGGATCTGGCATCTTCTCTGCAGTGCTTAACCGCTATACTATGGGCCAGCCTAGAAAAGACTGTATTCTCACTTAATGGTAGCACCTGATCTAACCTAAATACCATTTGTGCTCTCAGTCTAATGCAAGTCTTCTTTTATTCATGCATTCACTTGAAAATATCAATTGACTATCTAGAATATTCCAGACATTTTTTTCTATGCTGATAAGATATATCAGTGAATAGGGCAGGATCTTACAATAATTCAATACAAAACCAAAATAACAGCAGCAACAACAAGAAAATACAAAGGCAAAATAAAATATTAGCACATAGTCTATTCCACTCCACTTCATTCCATTTCAATCTCCATTCACTCTCTTTCCTTACACACAATCCGCAATAAAAATCAAGTTGTAAAATTTAAAAGAAACTCTTCAGTGATCTTATGTCTGTTAGGATAACTATCAGTTACTTTGTACTACAATTCACTGAGTATCAATTGTGCAACAGGCAGTGTTAGCTGCTGATGGTACAATAAAGATGAAGACAAATAGAGTCTAAGGCAGAGGCAGTACATGTAAGTCATTTCTGAATGTTGATGAGAACACAGAGAATTGCAAAAAGTACAGTGGACTTCTAGAGTGAAAGATAAAAAATACCTTCTTACATAGGAGCCTGATACTGTCCACCCTCTGCTCTAGTTGTTTAGACCTGACTACTTTAAACCAGTTTTAGGTTCACAGTAAAGTTGAGGCCTCATGCCTGGACAGCCTTCTCCACCATGAGCATCCCCATTAGAGTGGTATATTTGTCATAATCAATGAGCCTTCATTGACACATCATTATCACCCAAAGTCCACAGTTTGCATGACAGCTCACTCTTGGTGCTGTATATTCCATGGGTTTTGTTAAAAGTACAGTGACATGTACCTACCATTACAGTATCTTACAACCCAGCTTTACTGTCATGAAAACCTTCTGTGCTCTGTCTATTCATCACGCTCTTTCCAGCTGACAAGCACTAATCCTTTTATTGCCTTCATGGTTTTGCCTTTTCTGGAAGGTCATATAGTTGGACTCATAGTATGAGGTCTTTTCAAACTGGCTTTTTTCACTTAGTAATATGCAGTTGTTTCCCCAATGTCTTTTCATGGCTTGATAGTTCATTTCATGGCAGTGTACATTATTCCAATTTATGCATACAGCTAATTGTTTATCTATTCACCGAGAAGAATATTTTGGTTGCTCTCAAGTTTTGGCAATTATGCATAAAGAAAGTTTAAGTTGATATTGGTGCAAAGAAATTTAAATTTGAGCATAGTTTTCTTCATTTATTTGCATTTTTGTTGTTGTTTTGTTTTTTTGGGGAGAGGTTTTTGCTGTAGGGTGCGTGCACTCACCAGACAGACAGAGAGAGACAGAGAGACAGAAAGCGAGAAATCACCCCCCAGGGGGGATGGCCACGCCGCAATCCCTTCTCCTCTACTCTCCTCTTGGGATCTTGGACATGCAAGCGGATCTTGGGCACACACGCACCACATGCCTGGCATGAGTTTAAGCCACCGGGTCCGGGACTTGAACCATGGTTGAAATATACATGGGAGTCCAGCGACATAGCCATTATGCTAACTGTTGGTCCCATAATATGCATTTTTACAACCTTTTTTGGAAACCTTGTATTCAAAGAACTCTTAAAACAATACAAAATGAACAACACAAGTTAACAATAGGTAAATGAATGAATAAATAAATGAATAAATAAATAAATAAATAAATAAAACCTCTGAACATCTTACCAAAGAAGATAGACAGGTGGCAAATAAGAAAATGAAAAGATACTCAAGATGTTCAACATCATACAGCATCAAAAAGTGGTGAAGTCATAAAATATGAGATATATACCAAGAAATGCAATCACCAAATATGACTATAAAAGAATATTTATTTTTTCCTTCATATAATTTATTTCATTTTCTTCTATATATTCAATCATGCTATTTAGCTTACAAAGTGAATATTCCACCATGTGAACATTCCTCCCTAGTATAGTTGATAAAACTAATAAATTATCTTCAACAGATAACACCACATTTCTTTGTCCCATTAATGCTTTGCCTCTCTATTTTTCTGCTAAATAGGAGACATTAACCTCCAAAGTGGCAGCACCATTTTGGATTGCCAATGAATGAGAGTTCTCATTGCTCTATATCTCAGGCAGTTTTTTTTTTTTTTCTCCTAAAACTTTTTTTAAATTAATTAATTTACATTCATCCCCTAAGCATTGTCACAGCATACAAAATGTGGTTTCCCATCCAGAATATACTGCATAATGGCTTAATTATGCATTTTATCATCAATAATTTTCCATTTCTAGTTTCATATATATATTTATATGTTTACATTTATATTTATATATATTTACCCCTATGTCTGACCCTCTGCCCTTTCAACTGTAGACACCAGAGGTAGTGTGAGAAGAGGGTCAGGCAGTTTTTGTTATTGTCAATGTTTCTGAATTTTTGCTAAACTACTAGTTGTATAATTATATGTGATGTGTTTTCTTATTGTTTTTGTATGATGCTTTTATTTTTCTTAAGTTTCTTTCTTTCATTAATGAGACAGAGACAGACTGGTAAACAGCATCCCCAATAGGACCTTGATACCATAATCCAACACCAGCCTCAGCCAGCTCTATGCCATAGGTTGCTCATTTGCCTGGTATACTCTGAGAGATCCCTAGACACAAATCTGGAACATTCCCCCAGAGGGTCAGCCTCATATTTCATGGCTTCACCACTTTTTTGATGCTGTACAATGTTGAGCATCTTAAGCATCTTTTCATTTTCTTATTTGCCACTTGTCTATCTTTTTTGGTAAGATATTCAGAGGTTTTATTTATTTATTTATTCATTTACCTATTTTTAACTTGTGTGTGTGTGTGTGTGTGTGTGTGTGTTTTGTGCTGTTTAGTTTTAAGAGTTGTTTGAATACACGGTTTTCAAAAAAATGTGCAAAATGCATATTATGAAAAAAACTATGCTCAAATTTAAATTTCCTTGTAGCAAAGTAAATGTATACTTTAATTTCATTCTCTATGAATTTTTTGAAGTTCCCTTATATTTTGGATAACAGTTCTTTGTTAGATATGTCTTTTGCAAGTATTTTCTCATAGTCTCTGTCTTGCTTTCTCATTTTTTGGTGATACGCTCTATTTTTTTTTCTCTTACATATATTTTATTCAAAAAGTATACAAGAGGACCAGCAAGTGGTGTGGAAGTTAAGGTTCTGGACCCCACATGGCCAGCTGCGTGGTTTAAGTCCCAGACATAGCAGCTTGAAAATCACATTGAGCACATGCACATGAAATGCCTGAAATCAGAGAGGAGCCTGGAGGAAAAGGAACTGTAATGTGGCCATCCCACCTCGGGGTGATTTCTCACTTTCGTTCTCTCTCTCTGTCTCTCCTTAGAAAATGTGCCCTATAACTAAACCTAAAAAGAAAAAGAAAATGCAATAACATGAAACATTGGTTTGGGATTTTTTTAAGTTAATTTTTGTTATGATTTCTACCTTACATAAAATTTTACATCTCTGTGGGACACAGTACAGCTTTTCAAAGTATGCATATGGTATGAAATAATCAAATCAAATATATAGACATAGCTATTTTTTCAACATTCAACATTACATTATGTTGTTCATATTCAATAATTGTTCTACTAGGTTTTCTTTTTTTTTGAAGTATATATTGAATTGTCAATGACATTATTTTTCTGCTGTGGTACATTGTTCTATAACCCATTCCACTCTTTCACAAGCATTCTTGTGCCTGTTAATTTCTTCAGAATCTCCCACCACCACCCCCATCCACCTGCTCTATTTTTAAACTATTTTTTCTTCTATTAACTTCTGTCTTTATCTGTTTAATTTATTTTAAAGGGTTAATTTTTATATAAATTTATTTATCGTTTACATTTAGTCACCGTGCATCATTACAGCATAACAAATGAAATTTCCCAGAATGAATACACTGCATATCAAAAGGGTTAGTTTTGGTCTGTCAAATTTCTAGAGCACGATAATTACCTAATTTTAGTCTTAGTCTTTTATAAATATATGCACTTTACACCATGTACTTTTCTTATAAGAACACTTCAGCTCTCATTTATAAGTTTTTGTTTCATTATTTTTCAGCTTTAAGGACTTCAAAATTTCCACTATAATTTTTATTTGACTTTTAGTTTACTTGAAAGTATATTTCTCAGTATCCAAATGTATCTGGTTGTTTTTATAAATTTTTCTACCTTTATTATATTTAGATCAGAATATATAATCTCTATTGGGACCAGCAGTTAGCGTAATGGCTATGTCGCTGGACTCACACGTAGTCGACCGTGGTTGAGTCCCGGACTCGGTGGCTTAAACTCACGTCGGGCACCTGTGTGTGCATGCCCAAGATCCCGAGAGGACAATGGTGGAAAAGGGATTGCGGCGTGGCCATCACCCCTGGGGGGTGATTTCACACTTTCTATCTCTCTCTCTCTCTATGTCTGTCTGGAGAGTGCACGCGCTCTATAGCAAAAACCTCTCCACAAAAAGAAAAAAAGAATATATAATCTCTATTAAATTTGGTCTTCATTATTTATGGACTAGCATTCATATTAATTTTTTAGAACATTTAAAAAGAATAAGAAAGTAGACCTCTCTGCAAATATATAGATTAATGTAAGCTTTTTAAATTAAAATTTAATTTTCCATATTCTTACTAAATCTTGTGTTTGATATAATAATTAATATATATAATACCGGGGCCAGCAGGTGGCATGGAAGTTAAAGTGTTGGAATTCCCACATGGCTGGCCATGGTTTGAGTCCCAGAGCTGGCGGCTTGCTTTCTCACTCTCCCTTCCCGCTCTCTCTCTCTGTCTTTCTCTGGCAAAACTCATGTGAAAAATAATATTAACAATAATAATAAAATAAATTATCTTCAACAGATAACACCACATTTCTTTGTCCCATTAATGCTTTGCCTCTCTATTTTTCTGCTAAATAGGAGACATTAACCTCCAAAGTGGCAGCACCATTTTGGATTGCCAATGAATGAGAGTTCTCATTGCTCTATATCTCAGGCAGTTTTTTTTTTTTTTCTCCTAAAACTTTTTTTAAATTAATTAATTTACATTCATCCCCTAAGCATTGTCACAGCATACAAAATGTGGTTTCCCATCCAGAATATACTGCATAATGGCTTAATTATGCATTTTATCATCAATAATTTTCCATTTCTAGTTTCATATATATATTTATATGTTTACATTTATATTTATATATATTTACCCCTATGTCTGACCCTCTGCCCTTTCAACTGTAGACACCAGAGGTAGTGTGAGAAGAGGGTCAGGCAGTTTTTGTTATTGTCAATGTTTCTGAATTTTTGCTAAACTACTAGTTGTATAATTATATGTGATGTGTTTTCTTATTGTTTTTGTATGATGCTTTTATTTTTCTTAAGTTTCTTTCTTTCATTAATGAGACAGAGACAGACTGGTAAACAGCATCCCCAATAGGACCTTGATACCATAATCCAACACCAGCCTCAGCCAGCTCTATGCCATAGGTTGCTCATTTGCCTGGTATACTCTGAGAGATCCCTAGACACAAATCTGGAACATTCCCCCAGAGGGTCAGCCTCATATTTCATGGCTTCACCACTTTTTTGATGCTGTACAATGTTGAGCATCTTAAGCATCTTTTCATTTTCTTATTTGCCACTTGTCTATCTTTTTTGGTAAGATATTCAGAGGTTTTATTTATTTATTTATTCATTTACCTATTTTTAACTTGTGTGTGTGTGTGTGTGTGTGTGTGTGTTTTGTGCTGTTTAGTTTTAAGAGTTGTTTGAATACACGGTTTTCAAAAAAATGTGCAAAATGCATATTATGAAAAAAACTATGCTCAAATTTAAATTTCCTTGTAGCAAAGTAAATGTATACTTTAATTTCATTCTCTATGAATTTTTTGAAGTTCCCTTATATTTTGGATAACAGTTCTTTGTTAGATATGTCTTTTGCAAGTATTTTCTCATAGTCTCTGTCTTGCTTTCTCATTTTTTGGTGATACGCTCTATTTTTTTTTCTCTTACATATATTTTATTCAAAAAGTATACAAGAGGACCAGCAAGTGGTGTGGAAGTTAAGGTTCTGGACCCCACATGGCCAGCTGCGTGGTTTAAGTCCCAGACATAGCAGCTTGAAAATCACATTGAGCACATGCACATGAAATGCCTGAAATCAGAGAGGAGCCTGGAGGAAAAGGAACTGTAATGTGGCCATCCCACCTCGGGGTGATTTCTCACTTTCGTTCTCTCTCTCTGTCTCTCCTTAGAAAATGTGCCCTATAACTAAACCTAAAAAGAAAAAGAAAATGCAATAACATGAAACATTGGTTTGGGATTTTTTTAAGTTAATTTTTGTTATGATTTCTACCTTACATAAAATTTTACATCTCTGTGGGACACAGTACAGCTTTTCAAAGTATGCATATGGTATGAAATAATCAAATCAAATATATAGACATAGCTATTTTTTCAACATTCAACATTACATTATGTTGTTCATATTCAATAATTGTTCTACTAGGTTTTCTTTTTTTTTGAAGTATATATTGAATTGTCAATGACATTATTTTTCTGCTGTGGTACATTGTTCTATAACCCATTCCACTCTTTCACAAGCATTCTTGTGCCTGTTAATTTCTTCAGAATCTCCCACCACCACCCCCATCCACCTGCTCTATTTTTAAACTATTTTTTCTTCTATTAACTTCTGTCTTTATCTGTTTAATTTATTTTAAAGGGTTAATTTTTATATAAATTTATTTATCGTTTACATTTAGTCACCGTGCATCATTACAGCATAACAAATGAAATTTCCCAGAATGAATACACTGCATATCAAAAGGGTTAGTTTTGGTCTGTCAAATTTCTAGAGCACGATAATTACCTAATTTTAGTCTTAGTCTTTTATAAATATATGCACTTTACACCATGTACTTTTCTTATAAGAACACTTCAGCTCTCATTTATAAGTTTTTGTTTCATTATTTTTCAGCTTTAAGGACTTCAAAATTTCCACTATAATTTTTATTTGACTTTTAGTTTACTTGAAAGTATATTTCTCAGTATCCAAATGTATCTGGTTGTTTTTATAAATTTTTCTACCTTTATTATATTTAGATCAGAATATATAATCTCTATTGGGACCAGCAGTTAGCGTAATGGCTATGTCGCTGGACTCACACGTAGTCGACCGTGGTTGAGTCCCGGACTCGGTGGCTTAAACTCACGTCGGGCACCTGTGTGTGCATGCCCAAGATCCCGAGAGGACAATGGTGGAAAAGGGATTGCGGCGTGGCCATCACCCCTGGGGGGTGATTTCACACTTTCTATCTCTCTCTCTCTCTATGTCTGTCTGGAGAGTGCACGCGCTCTATAGCAAAAACCTCTCCACAAAAAGAAAAAAAGAATATATAATCTCTATTAAATTTGGTCTTCATTATTTATGGACTAGCATTCATATTAATTTTTTAGAACATTTAAAAAGAATAAGAAAGTAGACCTCTCTGCAAATATATAGATTAATGTAAGCTTTTTAAATTAAAATTTAATTTTCCATATTCTTACTAAATCTTGTGTTTGATATAATAATTAATATATATAATACCGGGGCCAGCAGGTGGCATGGAAGTTAAAGTGTTGGAATTCCCACATGGCTGGCCATGGTTTGAGTCCCAGAGCTGGCGGCTTGCTTTCTCACTCTCCCTTCCCGCTCTCTCTCGTATTTCTCTCAATGACAATGATGCCCTAATTAGGTTAATCAAAATTTTCTCTATATCTTTGTTTTAGAAACACAGTTGTTCCTTAGAATTAAATTTCCCTCTTTATGAAATAATGTTCTTGATTTTTCTTTCACTGAGAATTTAGAATAATAAAATCTCTTAGTTTCATATATATATATATTAGCTTCATATTATTATTTAAGTTGACTTTTGCTTACTAATTTGTTGGGTATAAATTCTGACACAGTATTTTCTCTCACTACTCTGTGTTTTTTCTCCCTATTTTGCTGAAGAGATTTCTGTTTTTGGTCTAATAATGATTCCTTTCTTAGATAGCCAGAGTTTCTCTAACCCACTCTCTCCATCTCTGTCTGTCTGTCTGTCTGTGCTTCTCTCTGTCATCTATGTTAAGAACTTTTTCTTATTTTTAATATTCAGCAGGTAAACTTAAATGGGGCTTTGTATTATTCTTGTTTGGGGCCTCTGTGATTCTTTGATATGAAAGTACATATTGATTTTTATTTTCTGAAAACATTATCAGTCACTATGTCATCGACTATTTCTTCATATTCATTTATATAACACACGCATATATAAAACAAAATAAATTATTTATTTATAGAAGTACTATGTGCCCTAGGTTTTGAAAATGCCATTACCAGGGAGTTTGAAACTTGCTTTTTGCCCAGAGATCAAATAGCATCAGTTATCCTGGTCTCATCTTTATATAATTTCTCATCCTATAGATTCCTACATCCTGTGGTTAAGAAAACATCAAACTCTTCATCCATGCAGAGGCAGCTGGGGTTTTGATTGCCTGTCAGTGAGTGTCTCCCACACCACTCAAATCCCTGGATTAAATATCCTCCTTGATGTTTTGAAAGTCAATGGGTAGTTTTTCCACTCAGTAAAAGCAGATAGAAGCTGTATGGGGTGGGGGAGTTGGTCAGAAGAAACTGATTAGTGGACACAAAAATGCATGCAAACAGGCAGAAATAAGTTCCAGAATAGTATACCTCATTAGAGTGGAGAAAGTAATTGACAATTCAATAGGTACTTATAAAAATCCAATAGAATGAATCTTGAATGCGCAAAATAGAATCTAGTCTTAAATTTTGAAGTTGGTAAATATGTTTATATACTTGATATGATTATCACACACTGTGTACATGCTTTTAAAAATATAGTGTATCCCACAATGTCCCACAAAGATGTATAATGATGATGTGTAAATCAGAACTTATAATGAAAATAACATATTTATTCAAAAAAGACTAGAGGACAAACTTGGACACATTACTTGAGGTAGAGATCTAGATTCTAGCCCCTTGTTTGTGAAGTAACATTTTTTTTATGTAGAAATGGACTTGAGAATGCCAGCCTACCCCATTATTGTCTATATCTACTGGCAGAATTCTAGCAGAACATCACAAATATGGCCATCTCATATCATCCTCTTTTAAAATATTTGTTTTTAGCCCATGAGGAACTTTCATCTGTAAAACCCAGTTATGTGGATTAAAAAACATTATTTTGTCATTGCTCTTCATAGTTTTTCCCTAGGATATCTTTATGTTTGCTGCAGATGGCAGGTACCATGTGCCTTAGCTTAATCTGCTTTTTTCTAGAATTCTCCAATATATATTTATTACACATTTTTCTTAAATATATTGATCTCATTTTTTTGAGAGAGATTTTTGATATAGGGCATGTGCGCTCACCAGAGAGACAGAAAGGAGAAATCACCCCCAGGGAGGATGGTCATGCCACAATCCCTTCTCTATTCTCCTCTTGGGATTTTGGAACTGACACACATGTACCTAGTATGAGTTTCAAGCCACCAGATCCAGGATTCAAGCTGTGGTCGACCACTTTGGGAGTCCAGTGCTTTAACCACTATACCACTTGCTGGCTCCATTTTCATTACATGGTAAATGTGCATTTACTTCTTTTTTCTGTAAGCATAAAATACAGAAAGAAAGAAACAGAGAGACACTACCTAACACATGACTGCATGCCCAGGGAGGTGTCCAGATGTGAACCTAGGTCCTTTCCATGTAGGTCAACCTTAAAGAGCATTGTGTTTTACCACTGTACCAGTATATAATTATCTGATTTCATTACTTCTATCTCATTTATTAACATTTTTATGGCTGTATTTTCATGTCTAACTTAAATGTAAGGAACACAGTTTTCTGAATTTTTATACTGCTACTGTGGAAGGCCACACATTAGATCTTGCACATGAGCAATTGTTCATCCATTTTGTTCCCCTGCCCTAACATGGCTGTCTGCTTCTGTAAACCTGCTCGCTCTTTCCATGAGAAAATAACTTGTGCTAACCATACAAAAAAATGCACCCAGGATGCCATCCAGTCCCTGTTACTGTCTTTGCTAAGTAGCCTGAAACCCTTTGGTTTAGATGTTCCTTGGCAATGTAACTACCAATCACCAGAACCCCACACAAAGCCATGGAGACCATTAAACAAAGGCCTAGAGAGTGCCCCCAGAAATAATTAACCTGCTTGATTACATGGAAACCCCACTCCCTTTCAAGACATTTTGGACTTCCTGTACCCCTGGTAACTGACCCCGTATAAAAAGACTGCTCAAACTTCAGTTGGGACTGCTGTTCTGACTCTCAGCCCCCAAGCCTCAGGCTGTAGTCACTGGCCAGCTAACAAAGACTCCCTTCAACCTTAATCTGGCTTTGGTGGTTGTTCATTCGGTGGCACTCAACAACACTACTAAAATAATAATATCACCCTGGGAACATAACTGCTTTAACTTCTTCATCCGTGAAGTTAAGTAGTCACTTTAGTAGGTCACTTAAGCAATAGTATTCTAGAACCACAAACAGATATAATTAAAACCAATGAATAAGTAACAAAGAGGAGGGGAAAAAAAGGAGGAAGAAAAGAGGGAAAAGGAAATAAACATCAAAATCTTCAGGAGGATTAAGTCTCATAACTATTATTACTTGATTAGGATTCTGAGTAAAATAAAAAGAACACATTTTAAAAGTAATTGTCATCATCCAAGAATACTATGTAGGCAAGATTATCTTTGAAATGAGAAGAAGTAAAATCATTCCCAAATTAAAAAAAAACAAAAACTGAAAGAATTTACCAATATTAGGTCCAGCTCTCTAAGAAATACTTATGAGAATACTACATCAGGAAAACAAAATGGAAACAAATAGAAATAAAAATACACATGAAATTCAGAATAAAAGAATAATACAAATAATGAAACTAAAAGATTGATTTTGAGAGGGCAAACAAAATTTACAAACCATTAGCTAGACTAACCAAGAAAAACAGACAAAGGAAACAAATAAGTAAAATCAGTAACGAATCAGGCACTACTACAACAGATATCACAGAAAGACAAAAGATCATGAGAGAATACAATGAGACTGCACGCCAACAAACAGAAAAAAGCAGATGACATGGACATATTTCTGATCATATAATTTTACCTGCATTGAACTAGGAAAGAAAGAGAAAGCCTGAATAGGCCAATAACAAGCAATGATATTTACTCAGGAGCAACCAGTTTCACAAAAAGGAAAAATTCAGGGACCAGCAGTTAGCGTAATGGCTGTGGTCGCTGGACTCCCACGTAGCCGACTGTGATTTGGGTTCAGACCCGGTGGCTTAAACTCACACAGAGTGTGTGCGCATGCGTGTCCAAGATCCCAAGAGGAGAATGGAGGAGAGGGGATTGTGGCATGGCCATCTCCCCCAGGGGGTGACTTCTCACTTTCTGTCTCTCTGTCTCTCTCTGTCTTTCTGGGAAGCAACGCGCCCTACAGTGAAAATCTCTCCAAAAAAAAAAAAAAGTAAAAATCCAGGTTCCAAAGGCAACACTTTTGATTTCTAGAAGACTTTTAAAGAAGAATTTATTTCAATTCTCCTCAAACTATTACTAAAAATACAAAGAAGGAACTCCCCCAAACTCAGTCTATGATGCTTCCATCATCTTGATAACAAAAGCAGACAGGACATAACAAAAAAGGAAAACTACAGACCAACTTCCCTGATGACTGCTGATGCAAAAATTCTTAAGATACTAGTAAATTGAATCCAACATCAGTTAAAAAGATTACATGTCATGACCAGGTAGATTTATTCCAGGGATACAAGGATGGTTTGAAATATACAAAACAGTAAGAGTAGTAATAATAGAGAGCAAAAAATCTTATAAATTGATGTAGAAAAAGCATTTGATAAAATACAACATTGCTTCATGATTAAGTCTCCCAACAAAGAGGTAGAGAAGGTAAATTTCTCCACACGATAAAATCCATATATGGCAAACCTGTAGCTAACTAACATCGTATTGAATGGGGAAAAATCTAGAAGCTTTCCCACTTAAAAAAAAAAAATGGTACAAGATAATGTTGCCTACTTTCTCTACTCCATTTCAACATTATGCTGTAAGTCCTAGCCAATGCAACCAGATAAGAAAGTAAAATAAAAGGTATTCAAATAGGAAAAGAAGCAAAATTGTTCCTATTCACAGATGATATGAATATGTACACATAATGTCCAAAATAATCTATAAAATAACTCTCTGAAGTGATAAAGGAATACAGTAAAGTGTAGGATACAAAAAATCAATATACAAAAAGCTATAGCATTTCTATATACAAACAGCAAACACACAGAGGCAGAACCAAAGGAAAAAAATCTCACTTACCATAACTACAAAAAGTATGAGATACCTAGGAATAAATCTAAGCAAGGAAGTCAAAGACTTATATAAGGAAAACTATGAAAATCTTCAAGAAATTTAAAATGATGCGAAAAAAAGTGAGAAACATTTCTTATTACTGGATTGGGAAAATTAATATACTCAAAATGGCTATTCTATATATTTAATGCAATCCCTATAAAATTACAATAGACATTCTTCACAGATCTAGAAAAGACAATCATCGAATTTTTCTGGAATAATAAAAGACCCTGTATTGACAAAGCAATCCTGCACAAGAGGGCGACATCTCACTCCCTGGCCCCAAAATATATTGCAAAGCTGTGATAATCAAAACATCATGGCACTGGCACAAAAACAGATATGTGGACCAATGGAACAGAATAGAGACCCCAGAAATAAACCCCAAAACATAGAGTCAACTGATTTTTGACAAAGGGTACCAGTCAATCCAGTGGGAAAATGAACACCTCTTTAGCAAATGGTGCTGGAAAAACTGGGCATCCACCTACAGAAAGATGAATATGAGCCCCTATCTCTCATTGTTAACAAAAATCAATTCAAAGTAGATCAAAGATTTAAACTTAAGACCTCAAAGTATAATATTTCTTGTGAAAAACACGGAGAGAATTCTGGGAGACATTGGGGTATGCAAAGACTTCTTAAATAAGACCACCAAACACAAGCAATAATCCCAAAAATTGACAAGTGGGATCACATCAGATTAAGAAATTTCTGCACAAAAAATCTATAGTGTTCTTGAGACCAGCAGTTAGAGTAATGGCTATGTCGCTGGACTCCCACGTACTCGACTGCGGTTCGTGTCCCGGACCTGGTGGCTTAAAACTCACGCCAGGCAGATGCGCGTGCATGCCCAAGATCCCGAGAGGAGAATGGAGGAGAAGGGATTGTGTCGTTGCCATCCCCCCTGGGGCATGATTTCTCGCTTTCTGTCTCTCTGTCTCTCTGTCTGTCTGGCGAGCGCACGCACCCTGTAGCAAAAACCTCTCCAAAAAAAGAATTCTATAGTGTTCTTATACATTGATGATGAATAGACTGAGGCAGAAATTTTTTTAAAAAGCAATCATATTTATAATAGCCATGAAAAAAACCTTAAGAATACTTAGTAATAAACCTAACCAAAGGGGTTGAAACCTCTATTAGGAAAACTACAAAAAAAAAATAGTATGATACCAAAAAAATGGAAAGACATCCATGTTCTTGGATTGAAAGAACCAATATAATAACAGAAATAGAAAAAAAAATAATAAAATTATTTATCAGGAATTACTAACTCAAGGTTCCATATCACCAAGACAATATTATCCACCCCCCCCAAAAAAAAAATTAGGAACCATCTCACTGCCCAAAGTTAAAATATTACACGGCTGGGATAATAAAAATAGCATGGTACTGGCACAAAAACCAACATGTAGACTAGTAGAACAGAATAAAGAATCCAGGGGGGGAAATAAAAAGACAGCTGGCTTTTGACAAAATACACAAGACAATCAAGTGGGAAAAAGAGTCTCTTTAGCAAATGGTGCTGAACGAAGTGGATATTCACCTGCAGATAAATGCAAGTGAATCCCTATTGCTCACCATTAACAAAAATCAAGTCAAAATCAACCAAAGATCTCAATGTAAAGCCTTAAACTACATAACTACTTGTGGAAAACACAGGAGAAACCCTTGAAGCCATTGGCGTAGGCAAAGATTTCTTAAATGAGACCCCTAAAGCATAGGCAAAAATTCCAAAATTAGACAAGTGAGATTTTATCAAACTAAAAAGCTTCTATGCAGCAAAGTAAACAATAATTCGAGTGGAGAGACAACCCACAGAATGAAAGAAAATACTTGCAAACTAAGGTTCAGATAAGTGGCTAATAACCAAAATATATAGGGAACCCAAGACAGTCACCCACAAAACAAACAAACAAACAAAAAACAAAAACAATTTTAAAAATGGGCAAATGAACCAGACAACTGTTTAAGAAAGACATACAAATGACCAAAAAAAAAAAAAACCCAAAAAATGAAAAAAGAACACACATGAAAAACGTTTAACATCTCTTATCATAGAAAAATGCAGATCAAAACCACAATGAGGCACCTTTTAACCACAGACAGAATGGTGATGATCAAAAAAATAAACAAAAACCAAATACTGAAACAAGCTCATCTCTTTACCCACTGCACTTAGTATTTTCTGCACAATCATGCTTAATACTGCAAAACAAAATAAATGTTGCACAGCAGAAAGAAAAAAGAAAGAACAACAAATTCTGACAAGGTTGTGATAAAAAGAAAACCCTCTTTCACTGTTGGTGGGAGTGTAAATTAGTAAAACTCTGTGGAAAACAATATAGAGGTCCCTCAAAAACCTACAAATAGAACTGTCATATGACCCAGTAATCCCATAGCTTGATATTTATCCAGAGGATAAGAAAACATTAAGTCAAAAAGACACATATCCTTGTTTATTGAAGCATTATTCACAATTGCTGAGACATAAAATCAACCTAAATGTACAAGAACTGACTACAGGATTTTCAAAAAAAAAATTGACACATGTACTCTGTAGACTACTACTCAGATATTAAGAACAATGAGACCCTGTAATTTGATACAAAGTGGATGAATATAGTTTTAAAGTTAAGTGAAGCAAGCCAGACTGTGAAAGACAACACTCTACACCCTTGCTCAATATATACCAAATGAGGGCACACAAAGGAAAAAAAATGGAATGGGTCAAAGATATAATAGTAGGGAGGCAAGTGTAGGTACCAGAGATTGCACAGTCGGTGGATAGATAGTAGCAGAAAGGAGAGAGGGGCTCAGGACGAAACATTTAACAGACACATAATGTAAATGTTTCTGTAAAAAAGGATATGGACGGCAATATTCTCGATTTGATTGTCATGCACTGCACGCATGTTTTGAAAAACTATATTGCATGCTCTAAAGATTACAACAATTAAATTTAAATAAGAAATCATAAAATAAAAAGGAGAAAACAATAAACATAAAAATATCATACAAACATATGGAACCTACTTAAAAAATGAAGAGTTAGAGTGTATGCATACATATTTAATTTTCCCTATGATCAACTTGAGGGCAAGGTACTATGAAATATGTACCTTGAACAATGATTTCTCTCTCTCTCTCTCTCTTTTTTTTTTTTTTTTTTTGCTAAAAGGTGTGTACTCTTGCTAGAGAGATACAGGGAAAAAGAGAGAGGGAAAGTGAGAAATCATGCCCAAGAAGGAATGACCATGCCACAATTCTTTTTCCTTCAGTTTCCTCTTGGGATTTTGGGCACCTGTGCACACTTGTCCAGGTCTAACTGCACAGTCAGCCATGTGGGATCCAGTACCTTAACCTCCACACCACCTACTGGCTTGGATATTGAATACTTTAAGCTGAAGAAATTTGAATAATAGCAGGTGCACAAAGGACTTTCTGACCTTCCCCTGAAGCAGGTCATAGGCCCTTCATGTGAGAGGTATTCTCCCATATAGCCAGAGAAAAGGAACATCCTTATGCTCAGTGATGGAGGGATGCTCAGAGGAATTTGAAGGACCAGATTATACCAAGGTTCTCCTAGCTTGCTACTCTTAGCTTATACTCTTTTTTGTCATACCACATGTTTTAATGACTCTCCACTCTTCATCAAACCTAGTATAAAAACACTTCGGTATAGCTGTTTCTTCAGCTTTTCATTTCCTTACAAAGACTCCTGGGTCATGTAAAATGTAAATTAAATAAACTTGTATACTTTGTTCTTGCTAATCTGTCTTTTGTTACAACAGTCTTAGCAGAGAACTTAGAAAGGTCAAAGGAAAGGAAAATCTTTTCCTCTTCTGCACAATTTTTCTTGTGGGAAGCATCATTTTGGAATTACATTAAAGCTTCTCAATCTAATTATTTTCTTCATAACTTTTAATGAACTATGTAATCAGATGTTTTTAATTTGTTTAAATATTGGATCACGTTTTCTCTTATTCACTCATTAATTCATCCACAATTTTTCTCAATGAATAATTGCTAGATTCCCAGTAAAGAAATAGATTCTAGAGAATACAGTGATGAATACAATCTGTCTGGACTCCTAACCATATAAAACATATGATTGAATGTAGGAGAAACATAATCATATAATAACCTAAATATGAAATTACAATCAAAGTTATTAAAAAGTTCAGTTTATATAAGATTATATTGGGGAGATCTTCATTTCTTTTCATTTTTTTTCATGAAGAAAATAAGCACATTAATGATGAACATAGTATTTAAAGATTTATAAAACTTCTCTAGGATGGTGAAAAGTCTTCCGTTGCATTCTCTCAGTATCGTCATCTAAATAATGAAATAAGCAGCAGTTTTTGCAGTTCAGTTAAAATGCAGACTAGTGAACTCAAGAAACAATAACAGACTCACTTTCACAGACAGATGCATAAAACACTATCCCTAAAACATTAAACTTACTTCAAATGCCAATTATTTATTTCTCGAAATTATCATCCACAAATGTAGTTTTCCTAGACTAAAATTAGAATTATTTTATGAATAATTTTAAGCCCATGGCAAAAACACATCCTTCTCAAAAAAGTTTATACTGTGTATGCAACTTCTATAAAAGCATCGATAAAACTGACTCACTGAGGCAAAACATGCACATCAAATTCCCCTGAGTCAGTGACAAAGTAGACAGGTATGTAGAAACTACTGAATTATAAATGTTATGGTTCAGTTCCTAAGCTACAGACCAAAAAGAGAAGGCCAATGGAATGGCTAGTGATGGCTGGACTATATCATCTTCTGATGACAGGAAGGACATTTTCTTGTTGTAAGGAAAAATCCATTTGATAGCTCTCTATATTATTTCAGCACTTGCAGAGTTATCTCATAGGTGTAGCTATAAAAACAAAGGAATGCTGCTTCACAGAAGTGGTGGTAAGAGGAAGAGTCTATAATCCTTAATTTATTTAATGAATCATTAATGCCAAAGACATCCAAAGTTTTTTCTTTCTTGGTGAATGGTCTTTTGAACAATTCCTGAAAGGTCAGCATTCTAGGCTATTAACTTTCCCTCCCTCTCTTATCAAGTACCACAAAACATGGTGTCTTAATTCACCCTTGCATACACAGCCAATAATTCTCTTTAATGGTAATGAAAGTTCAATACATGAATCATAAAGATAACTCAAGAGACATGATGTGAAGCACTTTTCAAATGCAATCTGGGATTTTTTTTTTTTGAAACATAAGCCTGGATTTATATTGAGATGTGTGTCCCACTAAAAAATATTGCTAATTTTCTTTTTCTTTCCTCACACATGGTATCACTGTCACCATCCACTTGTCTCAGCCTTCCAGCTGGGACTACTGGTTGATGCCACCACATTGGGATCTCTTTTAGACAGGATCACACTGTTGGCCAGGCTTCCTCAATCCTTTCAGTCCTCCTGCTGCAGTCTCCCTAATCACTGAGATTGCAGGCACATATCACTGCATCTAGTATTGTAAGATACATACTCCTTGTCAACTTTCTTTCCGTCTCACACATGATTAAACAGGTTGTCTTTTTTTTTTTTTATTAAGAGATTTTGCTATAGTAGTGCACACATCAGAAAGACAGAGAAGGTTAGAGAGATAAAAAGTGATAAATCAGCCCCTGGTGGGGGGGTGGCCACGCCACAGTCCCTTCTCCTCCATTCTCCTTTTGGGATTTTGGGCATGCACACACATGTGCCCAGTGTGAGTTTTAAGTCACCAGGTCTGGAACTTGAACCATGATCGACTACGTGAGGGTCCAGTGATGCAAACATTACTCCATCTGCTGGTACCAGGTTGTCTTTTAAACTGTAACAGTCTAGTTGAGTATTTGTGATGAAATCTGACACAGAAATCTTTTCTCTCTCCTTGAATATGTTGCAGATCACTGATTAATCTCACTGACTTCTGGAGCTGAACCTTTCTTTTATGAATCCTGCACTAAGCTTTGTAAAGAATAATCAAATATGTAACTTTGTAACTTAAGATTTATGGTGAGTTTGCATTGTTATGACAAGACGACATTGAATATAATATACATTTGAAAACTTGTAAGATGCAATTTTTTTAATTTGAAAAAAAAAAAAAAGAAAACCCTTGAGTTCTAGAAACTTGAAATGATTTTAGAATCATAAGTACATAAGGATGGACTAATGATATTTGTGAGTAAATTAATTTTTGAAACTTAATCACTAAGAAAAGACAAATGATAAAGTTGTAATATCTTTAAAATAACTTTTTAAAATCATGGTTGTAGTAATGTCTAAATAACAACAGGATTTCTCAAACAGATTTTCTTCCAAAACAGAAAAGGCTTTTTTGGTAAAAAAATAAATAAATAAATAAATAAATAAATAAGATCTTATCACATAGAATCAGGAAATGTTTAGGACAACTCAATACTATCACAAGGAGCGAGTGAGAATTTCAAGTACGTGAAAAAAAGGCAGATTCTGTGAGGAAGTCTTGAACATCAAGTATCCTCATACAAATGGTGAAGGGTATGACATGGAGGTAACAAGAATAGTTCAATAATTCATAGCGG
>NW_006208436.1:937754-945576 GCF_000334495.1 Tupaia belangeri chinensis
TCTCTCTGTCTGGTGAGCACATGTGCCCTATAGCAAAAACCTCTAAAAAAAAAATTCATAGCATTGTTGGAACTCAGATGTAATAACCATAAAGTTCTGTTAATAAGCAGTACTCACCTTTTATTTCAAAAACACTATTAATTAGTAAACCACGTTGGTATGTGTGTGAGTTTGAGGCATCTCTTAACACATGAATTAATCATTTTATTTTTTCAGGACCTTGGGAATATAGCAAAAATATAGGATTCACTAAGATGTCTTGACTGACCTCTGTGGCCTCCCACCTACCTCTGTGAATGGGCACTCTACAACTCTTTCACTTCCTCTCCCATTTCTGATACTGATGAGGAGGTTTAGAAAATTAAATTTCTACTCCATTTCAATAGAAAAGGAACAGGAAAAGGTGCAGCCTGAGCTTTGCATGTGATAAAGGGACATTATTTAGGAGCTCAATACTGAATTCAAGTTGAGACTAAAAGTCAAGAAATAGTCTGAGAATTAGTATTATTAGTACTACAACTAGAAACTAAATTTGTATCATTGAATTTTATATTTTCTTCAATTATATTCTTTATTCCTTAAGCTACTATGACAAGAATACAGTTGCATATACGATCCAAAACACATGTGTCATATATGAGCAAATTAGAAGAATTAGCTAGAGAGTTGTATAATGATTAGTCAAAAAAAAAAAAGAAAAAACAACTAGGAAAATAATAATGGCAATGATAAATACTCAAAATTGTAACCCCAAAACAAAATACTTTAATGTTACAACCTGTGGTTTTTCATTCATTATTGGACATTAAATACCATTTTTCTTTCAAAGATTTTAGAATGAGCCATGATTCAAGAATCAAGCCAGGCATCGTGCCAGTTTCAATTTGCAGGGCAGAGGGAAGGGAAAGAGGTAAAGAGAAAACTTCAGAGATTATCTTGTTCTCTAAAGGCATTTCTGTCATTTTTTGCTTCCTTTTTAGGGAGACACCCCTGGATCTCTTCAGAAATCAAAATACAAACTAAAAATAGAACATCCTAAAAATGTATGCCAGATGTATCATATCTAGGGCTTTTCTCACCCCAGGGTATTTGCCAACTCCCACTTGACACATCCCAAATATTTTTAGCACTTCAAAGTCTCTTACTTACTGCTTGCACAGCTGGTAGCTAAAAATACTTACACTGTATAATGCTATTTTATAAGTCAGAGATTGTTCTAAGTATCAGTTTTTCAAAATACGCTTCCATAATTACAGTGCAGGTGGAAATAAGATGGCTTACAATAGAAAAGGTCATGGCAAAAAGTCTATGCTCTAAACAAAATCATACATCTGTTATTTTAGGACAGATAGCTGACTGTAAATCAGGTAACAAAAGTTAACATCATTCTACAATAAAGAAGCTGGTGGGATCCAATTAGCTAAATCTTCAAAATAGTCCTGACGACTACAGCCCGAGTGAACCCAGCTCCTTGGAGATGAACAATCAGTGCCTGACACTGAGGAGGTTTGGTAGAAGATACTATGGGTAGACTCATAGATAAACAAGGATTTGGAAACAGAACATTGCAGGCTCCTGTAAGGTTGGCCAGTAAAATAAATCAGATATGAGAAGATTTAAGCATGTGTTACGAAAAAAGGAACTGCGTGGCAATTTAAGGATAGAGTAGGAGAAGTATAGTTCCTATTAGCATGGGTGAAGAGATATTGAGGATATGATCGTGAAACCATCAAAGAGGACAAATATTACCAGGATGTACTATAAGCAAGAAACAAATTACTGGAAACTGATAACCTAGATTAGAGAGAACCAGACAGAATAAGTTCTGCCGAGTTAAATTCAATGAACTTGTGTCCTTTGATGCACTTGTCTCAAGGACAAGTATAAGACAATTTTCAGGCTGTCTATAAGATGAAAACACATTTTGGGTTGAGACTCCTAGCAGTTCTCTCTGCATGCTTAAATTATAACTCAGAGCAAGTATGTGTTTTAGGCTTTCAGTAAATGATGCTCCTCTTTGTGTGCTTGAAATGTTGATCAAAAAAGCCTCTCAGTTTAAACCACATGTTGTTTTCTATCTCAAATGCTAGTCATTCATTCTTTTACTGAAGCTGCTTTTCTCAAAAAGTACTCTGGTTTCAGAAGCTCTTTTGAAAAAATGTTATTCTGTCTATATCTAATTTAATCAATGTACTTCATAGCATTTTATTCTATTAAAATAACCCTGTTCCTACTATTGTTCTTATTTTATTTTACTTTATTGAGAGAGAGGTTTTTTTCTATAGGGCATGTGCACTCACCAGAGAGACAGAAGGCAAGAAACCACCCCTTGGGGGAATGGCCATGCTCCAATTCCTTTTCCTCCAGTCTCCTCCCCGGATCTTGGGCACACATGCACATGCATGATCTTTAAGCCACTGGGCCTGGGGCCTGAACCATGGTCGACTACGTGAAAGTCCAGTGACATACCCATTATGCCATCTGCTGGTCCCGCATTACTGTTCTTATGAGAACAGTTTTGAAAATGTTCTCTGTGCCTCACCATATTCAGATCTTGAATTCTAAAAACCTGAAAAATCGTATCTGTCAAGTTTAGCACTGCTTCCATGATCAAGCCACACCTGGGAATACAGAAACATTTCCAACAAGATATTGAAGACCTAGTTCCTCTTCACTAAGCCACCAAAATGTAGAAGCTGCCAGTCACGTTTTCTTTCTTTAGAGGAGCCCTGCAAAACCACAGAGTAGCTGTTTTATTAACTTTTTTTTCCTACCAGACATCTAACTGTGATTTGTCGATTAGTAGAATCTAAGTCAAAGAATAAACAACATTGTTTATAAAATAATGAGATCAGAGATACAGGAGCACTTAGAAAAATAATAATAATAATTCTATACAAATGCAAGTTGGTATTATTTTACTTTGGTGTGACAGATAATTCTGAAGCATGCAAAAATTAAGAAAATCACCCAGCAGCTAATATAAATATTCCAATGATGGACAGAGGGAAAGCTGAATCAGGAAACACTAGATGACAAAATTGAAAGGTATGTTACTTCTCACCCATCTCCATTCAGGGCTATGTAAAGCAATGACCTGATATGAACAGTAACTTCGATTTTTTTTTTTTTGAGAGTTTTTGCCATAGGGTGCGTGCAGTCACCAGAAAGAGAGAGAGACAGAGAGACAGAAAGTGAGAAATCACCCCCCAGAGGGGATGGCAACGCCACAATCCCTTCTCCTCCATTCTCCTCTCAGGATCTTGGGCATGCATGTACACATGCCCAGCGTGAGTTTTAAGTCACCGGGTCCAGGACTTGAACCACGGTTGACTACGTGGGAGTCTAGCGACATAGCTATTACACTAACTGCTGGTCCCAACAGTTACTTTGATTTTAAACTCAAAGAACAGAGCAGACTTAAGCATGTCTGCCTCTGGTTCCTCAGATCTTCATGACTGAATTCACAGATGGCCTCAAGTCAGCCCACAACACATAGGAAGCAGCTGGCTCCTAACCAGTGGCACAGAGCCCTACAATGGTATGATCCACACATAGATGATTGTGGCTTTAGAGTAGGATTTTACTCAACCACTCATGCTTAGCTCTAAGATCTAACTATAGCTAAAAGCTTTACTGATGTGACACTTAGGACTAGTACATAATGAATAATCCACTGACAGATCATTGAAAATTAATACTAAGTAGTGCCTTCACTATTACACATAAGAATTTGAAAAAGGGAAATGCCTTAACTAAATGTACCACTCATAAGGTCATCCTAAGCCAGAAGTTTTAATACAAGTTATTTGAGAGATTCTAGTAATTTATAGCTATTTTTAAAACTTTTGGATACTATCAATAAAGATAGTATTATTTCTTCATCAAATATAAATAAGTTTTTATTATGTCATGATAGGGTTTTAGATGTTAGGAAAACAGAAGTGAAGAAATAAAACATCCTTGCTTTCTTTAAATTATTTGTATAACAGATGAGAGCGAGTGAGTATGAGATACTCCCCAATAATGAGAAATACTATTTCTATGAATAAAAGGAACATTCAATGAGGAGATGCCTACAGCAGCATTATTTTAGCCCTGAAGGAAATGAGTGAGACATGGGAATCTTTTGTGGGTGTTTTCCTAGCTTAGGGAGTATAAAGACTTATCTTGTTTGATGATTACCCAGGAAATCAGAGTGCCTAAATATGTAAGCAGTGAGCATAGAAATACCATGCAGCAGAGGTAACTACCATCTTATCAGAAAGGTTTAGAGGGAAAAATATCTGCCAAGAAGTGACAGATGCATGATTAAAGTCTGTAATATATAGAGCATCCACCAGGTGATGAGAAAAGTGCAAACGAAAGAATTATGAATAAGCAAGACAGAGACAGGGAAATGGAGCAAGTCAAAGAAATCAGTAATGTATGTTCAATAGATCATGTAGACAAATAATTATAAATTCAAACAATAATTATGTATGCTAGTTTTTCAATGATTATATTAATCAAAAAGAAAAGAATAACAATATTTAGAAGGGCAAGAATGCACATAAATTGCCAATATCAAATACAATGGTAAGGATAGAAATTACTACAGTTATTTTTGAAGGCAATCCAGCAAAATCTTTTAAAAATACACATCTCAGGGAACCAGCAGTTAGCGTAATGGCTATGTCGCTGGACTCCCATGTAGTCGACCACGGTTCGCGTCCTGGACCCGGTGACTTAAAACTCACGCCAGGCGCGTGTGCGTGCGTGCCCAAGATCCCGAGAGGAGAATGGAGGAGAAGGGATTGCGGCGTGACCATCCCACCTGGGGGGTGATTTCTCGCTTTCTGTCTCTCTGTCTCTCTCTGTCTGTCTGGCGAGCGCACGTGCCCTATAGCAAAAATCTCTCCAAAAAAATACACATCTCAGATCCAGCAACTCCATTCTTAGAACTCTACCCTAGAGAAGGAAGTGTACCAGTTGGAAATGCATCTATTGAAACATTATTTATAGTACCAATGCCAAAGCAAAAAACTAGAAACAAAATGAAGTTGTATTACTGGGAGAATATTTTGCATAAATCATTCAATTTATGAAACACTATGCAACTGTTTAAAATAATGTTTTAATTATTTCTGCTGACCTGGAGGGATATCTGTGATATATTAAACAAAGAAAGCAAACGTATCTGCTATAACTCATTATTTTATAAAATAAAGTTAAAGATATCTTCAGTTCATATATGTCAATACTTAATTCTGCATGTCTATATGAGTATAGAGTAAGATGTGAAAATAAGATGTGAAAAGATACATACCATATTGATAATATTTATTACCTGAGAAAGACTGAAAGATTATAGAACAAATCACTACTGTTTTTAAGTATTAAAAAAATGTATTCGTGGACCAGCAGGTGGTGTAGTGGTTAAGGCGCTGGACACTCCCACATGACCGACCACGGTTTGAGTCTCAGACCTGGTGGCTTGCTTTCCCACTTTTTCTCTCTGTCTCTCTGTCTCTCTCTGGTCAAATTAAAATGAAGGAATGAATACATACAATTAAATAAATAATTCTTTTAAAAAATGTATTCAAGATACATTTATACTGAATCACATTTCTAAGACTTGAGAAGGGAAAAGCTGTCAACAATATTTTTCCCGCACAGTACATAACCAGGCTGAACATTTCAATGAATTAATTGGCCATTTCCAACAAGTTGAATTAGTTACTTTGTCTTTACTAACCATGTAAGTAAAGCCATAAAACTAGACTTTTTCATTCACTTAGAGAACACAAGAATAGGAAGAAAATTGTCCAAAAATGACCTGTATAAATATAATATTTTAGTGAAATTTACTAACAAGCAGATTTTAACATGGGAAGAGTCTTAATGGTGTCTTGGTTCATGGACAGAAAATCATTATCAAGTAGTGCTATGGCATTTTACCCCAGAGACCAACTGCAGAAGGGCTCTTGCATACTATCACACTTAATAGGGAATATTCACTCTCAGATCTCTTTCTGGTATGAGTCAACCCATCCATCTGGTCTCTGTTTTCAAATGCCAATAATGAGATCCTAATTTGATGAACCTTGTAATTAAATGAGAATATAAAATGATGATGGATAGAAAAGATATGGAATATAAAGTACTTCTTTATGAGTTACTTTGTCCTCAAGAATTACTTAATCTATTAGTATAATTGAATGTGGTTTAAAATTATATAGTTTCATTTCCTTTATTGATACTCGAATATTTTTCTTTCTGATTTCGGGGCTGTAAAATGTATAATTTGCATCTGTAATTTATTAGATGGCTATATATTGAATTTATTTTCTCAAAGCAGAGTCATAATTGAAAACAAAAGCCTAAATGCAGACTTCTATTTTGGCCTTTTTAAATTAATTGATTACTATTATAAAAATTAAAATTATAATATAAATTGATTACTGTCACATTAGTAAAGAACACATTACACATTCCTTATAGACTATATATTTATACATGAGGCAAATCAGAAAAAGTTATATATCTGTAATTAGCATATAGTTACAATGAAAATAAGTGCTATTTTATAAGGTTTGAAATAAATTAGCTTTGGTATATTAATGTCCTTTTATAAATATATGTGTATACATATGAATTATACAGATAACTCTCTTGGAGTCTCATTGAAATAATATTAGGAATGCAACAGACTTGTAAAATTAATCTCACTATAATTCATAAAAAGTAAAGTTTCGGAGAGGGCAGGTTGCATGGTGGTTAAGGCGCTGGACTCCTACATGGCCAACCAAAGTTCAAGTCCCAGACCCTGTGGCTTGCTTTCTCATTTTATCTCTCTCTATCTCTCTGAGATTCTGTCCCTCTCTGGTCAAAATGAAAAATAAATAAAATAAAGTTAAATAAAATAATTCTTGAAAAAGAAAAACTAAAGTTTCAAATGCTCTTTAGCTCAAAATAATGAGTTCCAGTGATCACAAAATCGAGTTAAAAGGACAGAGAATGTCTATTAGTTGAAATATCATTAAAGATAAATTTTTCAGGGGCCAGCAGATGATGTAATGGCTACGTTGTTGGACTCCCACATGATCGACCACAGTTCAAGTCCTGGACATGGCAGCTTGAAACCCAAATCGGTCACATGCGTATACACTCAAAGTCCTGAGAGGAGAATGGAGGAGAAGGGATTATGACATGGCCATCCCCCTCCAGGTGGGGATTTCTTGCTTTCTGTCTCTCTGTCTCTTCAGTAAGCACAAGCATACTCTAGCAAAAATCTCGCTAAAAAATTTTTTTTCAGATTATATCTAATTCAGATATATGACAGTTTACAGTAATATCTATAACAAATTATTTCAGGGATAAAAGACAATAGTAATAAAATGAGCCTACAAATAACACATCTTATGCTTTACTTTGGACATTAACCTAAGCATATAAATAGATAGTAACACAATGAGGAAAATAGATAGGTTCAGAAAATTCTGAAACTTGTGATTCAGATCTATGATAACCTGAAACTACTTCTTTGTCACTAATCAGAAAGTACAAACTGAGCATATATTCTAAGAATCAGAAGAGTCAACTTTGAAAAAGATAACTTTTTTTAAAAGAATGCTTTGCATTTTCAAATTTTAAACTATTTTTTCCTCAGTGAAGAGTGATTAGTTTTATATCACTTGTCTTTAAATAATTTTTTAAAGTTGCAAAATAAGACCTCAAAGGGCCAGCTGGTGGTGTGGTAGTTAGAGCAGCTGAATCCCACATGACTGTCTGCTGCCGTTTGACTTCCAGATTGATGGCTTATAAAACTCACTAGGTGAGG
>NW_006208436.1:945599-955443 GCF_000334495.1 Tupaia belangeri chinensis
GGTAGCATGGTAGTCAAGGCACTCCCAGATGACTGACCATGGTTCAAGTCTCAGATCCAGTGCTTGAAAATCATGTTGGGCACGTGTGCATGTGTACCCAAAATTCCAGGAAGAAAGTGGAAGAGAAGGAATTATGGGGTGGCCATCCCCCCACAGGGGTAGGGGGGAGATTTCTCACTATCCTTCTCTCTGTCTCTCTTTTTGTGTTTTGCCAGTGAGTGCATGTACCCTATGGCAAAATCTTTTTAAAAATATTATCTGTAGATTTTCTCATGCTTGGGCACATATATATGCATGCCCAAAATTCTGAGAGGAAAATAGAGGAGAAGGAAGGTATTGTGGCATGGCCGTTTTTACTGGGGAATATTTTATCATTTCCCCCTCTTACTCTTTCTCTGTCTGGAAGCACAGAGGCCCAATAGCAAAACAAACAAATGAAACATACAAACAAAAAAATATCTTATCTCCCAGTTATGTAATCACTGTCACCTTCCTAAATTATATTTATTCCTAAATTTATATCTTGTTCCTTAGGAAAGAAGGCATTTGGCAGCTAACATGTGATTTATATTTGTACCCACTATTGGGATCACTCAAGAGAAAGAAAGAGGGCAGGCTGACCTGGTCATATCTTCCAGTAATCATGACAGTAACCAACCTCTCAGGGAACAAAGGAATGGCATTTGTTAGTAAGAGCCCTAATCCATAAAATTCATTTGGTTGGTGGCACATGGTTTGGTATTTCTGAATTTCTTCTAGGAAACAAACCTTCAGTCTATGGATTTACGGAGTAGGATACTCTCTAAATGTCATATAGCTATACAGTCATTCACCTATAAAAGGGGATGTTTCAGGGACCAGCAGGTGGTGTAGTGGTCAAGGTGCTGGACTCCCACAGAGCCAACCGTGGTTTGAGTCCCAAATCTGGCAGCTTGAAGATCACACGTACATGAGTACATGCATGCCCAAAAAACCCAGGAAGAGAATGGAGGGGAAGGCATTGTGGTAATTTCTTACCTTCCCTCTCACTCCCTCTCTGTCTTTCCCCAGGAAGAGCATGCACTCCCAAGCAAAATCCTAAAACGATAAAATAAAATAAAATAAAATAAAATAAAATAAAATAAAATAAAATAAAATAAAATAAAATAGATGTTTCGCAATTTAAAATGCTCCTTGATGAGTGCAATGACCCACATCACCACACACAGACTGCCTCTATTACCTGGGCCAGAAAGTGAACCTGATGATCACCTATCATTAAAAATCATTAAAGATAAATTTAAAGATAAATTTAATGATATTTAATGATGATCACCTATATCTTTCGATTGTTGGCATTTTCGACAGTACTAAGCAAATGCTGGTGGTCAGCTTGATTCTCATGTTGTCTTAACTCACTCCTCCTCTTCCACCAATGATGCAGTCCCCTCTCTCCTGTCCTTATCTTCTTTAGTTACCTGTACTAAGTTTGACCTTTCCACAATCCCTCCATCCTTCCACCTCACAATCACCCTTCTTTGATAAAACAAAATCTTAAGATTATTGAGCCAAAAAGGACCTTGGAGGTCATCTAAATCAGTTTCCTCATTTTATCAGTGAAGATAACCCAGGGACCAGCAGTTAACATAATGGCTATGTCGCTGAACTCTCATGTAGTCGACCACGGTTTGAGTCTCGGACCTGGTGGCTTAAACTCACGCCAGGCGTGTGTGCATGCATGCCCAAGATCCCAAGAGGAGAATGGAGGAGAAGGGATTGCGGCATGGCCTTCCCCCTGGGGGGGGTTATTTCTCGCTTTCTGTCTCTCTGTCTCTCTGGCAAGTGCATGCACCCTATAGCAAAAACCTCTAAAAAAAAAAAAAAAAAACTAACCCAGAAAAATTACACAAGCTATAATGGTGATATTCAGTTATTCAGTGCAGGGCTTTTTACATGATATCCTACTTCTTAAGGAAAACACTGACTTTGAATTTTCTTTTCTTAATTTGCTAGAGGGTTTTATGTGCCCACCAGAGAGAGAGAGAGAGAGAGAAGAAAGGGAGAGAGAGGGGGGAAAAGCACTTGCAGTGGGCATGGTCACATCATAGTCTCTTCTCCATTTTACCATCCTGTTGGGATCTTGGGCATGCATACACATGTAACCAGCATCTTTTTCAAGATGAGGCTGGGATTTAAACCATGGGATCAGCCATGTGGGGATCACACTCCCTTAGCCACCAGGCCATGAGGCCAGCCTGACATCACTGATTTTGCCCAACTTGGGTTGTCAAGCACATATTTACATATTTCATGTTTAGGTTATAAAGTCTTAGCCAACAGGGACTATATTTACCCAATGTAATTATTCTCAATTATATATCTACATTAAAATGTTTAGTAAATATGGATGTGGATAAATGAATTAATAATGTCTGTATATATAAATTTTGCATTAGATAGTGGTACATATATTTAAATCATCAAAATCTCCTAGTGAAATCTTTTAAATTTCTGTTTTCTAGTTTTTCCTTTTCAATCTCCTCCTCCTATAGGCAAAAATCACACTTACTTCCCCAAAGTAGATTCAGATTCAATAGGTGTATGATGAAATCTGATATTCTTTTTTTTTTAATGACTCCCTAGGATATTATAACATAAAACAAGTTTAAGAAAAAAATAATTAGATGATTTAATAAGCTGCTTTCTAAATCTAAATTTAGGCTATATCTAACATACTTACAGAAGAAATAAATCACCAATACAGTAGTGTATTCTATTTTACATATATTTATAAAATATTTTACACATAAATTTCTTCAGATAAATTGGTATAAGTAAATTTGAAGATATAAAAATACCTTAGATATTCATGACTCACAGGAAACAGATTAAACACACCATCTTCATGCGATATATTTACTTTAAAATTTACACCAAGAAATGTGACACAAATCTTCATTATGTAATATTGAGAAGTATTACAACTTTTTTTAAGAGTATGAGGTTACACATTTTTCCCCTTTAGTTAATTTTCTGTATGGTTGGCAGGGATCTGATCTTTTGCACATCTGAATGTATGGTGTGTATTTCCTTTAAGAGTGTTGCTGAAAATGTATTAAAATTGGGACCAGCAGTTAGCATAATGGCTATGTCGCTGAACTCCCACGCAGTCAACCGCTGTTCAAGCCTCGGACTTAGTGGCTTAAACTCATGCCAGGTGCGTGTGCGTGCGTGCCCAAGATCCCGAGGAGAAGGGAGGAGAAGGGATTGCAGGGTGGCCATCCCTCCTGTGGAATGATTTCTCACTTTCTGTTTCTCTGTCTCTATCTTTCTGGCGAGTGCACACGCCCTGTAGCAAAAACCTCTCCAAATAAATAAATAAATAAAATGTATTAAAATTATAATTTCTTTTTTTATAATATTAGGACTTTAAGAGAAATATTTCTGTGTTTCAGAGTTTCAAGATAATAATTTATTTTTATGTAATGGGTAGAGAAAAATAACTGATCTTGTTTCTTCTTCACTTGATTTCCTAGAGAGCTGAGAGTCAAATTTAAGAATCACCTCTCACGGGACCAGCAGTTAGTGTAATGGCTATGTTGCTGGACTCCCACATAGTCCACCGCGGTCCGTGTCCCGGACCCGGTGGCTTAAACTCACACCGGGCGCGTGTGCATGTGTGCCCAAGATCCCGAGAGGAGAATGGAGGAGAAAGGATTGAGGCGTGGCCACACACCCCCCCCGGGTTACTTTCATTGTATTATCATGGCGACATTTCTATCTTTCCTATATATCTTCATATACATACCTTTTCTCAGTTTAATTTTTTTTTACAAATTATTTTATTTAACTTTATTTATTGTTATTTTTCCAGTTTGATTAGAGAGAGACAGAGAGAGAGAGTGAGAGCAAGCTGCTAGGTCTGGGACTCAAACCATAGTCAGCCATGTAGGAGTCCAGTGCCTTCAAGTACCATGCCACCAGCCAGCCCCCATTTTTTTTTTCTTTTTTTGGGAGAGGTTTTCGCTATAGGGCGCGAGCGCTCACCAGACAGACAGAGAGAGACATAGAGACAGAAAGCGAGAAATCACCCCCCAGGGGGGATGGTCACGCCGCAATCCCTTCTCCTTCATTCTCCTCTCAGGTTCTTGGGCACGCGCACACACACACGAGCGCCTGGTGTGAGTTTTAAGCCACCGGGTCTGGGACGTGAACCACGGTCAACTACATGGGAGTCCAGCCATTACGTCCAGCCATTACGCTAACTGCTGGTTCCCGAGCCCCCAGTTTTAATAGTTTTGCAAGCTGTCTTGAAGTCTTTGGAACAGTGTAGAGATAAATAAGTACATAGTCACATAAATGTATTTACTTCAATAGATATCTATATCTGAAAATATACTTTTAGTCCTGTTGTCACAATGAACGGCAGTCTAGCTCATTTCTCATTCAACCCCAAAGAACAGTGCCCTCGCTCTATACCAAGGTAGATAAATGTTACATCTGTCCTGAAAGCCACCTCGTGAATGTTAGTTGTGTTATGTTTGTAATAATGTAGTCTCTAATGTGATTCCAGTTATGCAGTTTCAGGTGCTAATCTACTTTAAATAACAAAACTTTACATACTATATTTTCTAAATTATGAGGAGGGTCCTAATTCATTTTAATTTTTTAAAAATAGTTTCTAATTTTAAAAAAGTCTTTTAAAAACTTCCTACACTAAATTCTAGGACTTAGGTTGGTTGTACTTTCATGATGGGAAGTAATGCTACCCTTTACTGTGCTTGGATTATATTTATCTAAAGTTCTTTCTACATCTGTCAAGTCTCCCTCATAATATGCAGGCTCAGAGCCCTGGGATGTTTTCTCTTTTGAATTGCTTTGAAGGATAGACCTTCACCTCTGGTGAGTTCTGTACTTAACACATGTCTGAGTACAAATTCAACTACTTTTCTTCTCTACTGAACTGTGTAATGATTAGGATATAGGAGGTCATGACTGACATTTAGAATTAGACCTGTCTTGGAACTTGGGCTGTTAATCAGAATTATTACACTAGGGAAATCTGTTACTTTTGCAGTTTAAGTACTGCTATGATAGCAATATATCTGGGTCACAGATTCTAAGTCTGTTTAGGACCAGATCAAGGCAACCACGGGGAGCAGACTATACTAAAATCACTTTAATTCAATTTGCAAATCTAGATCATAGAAAGAAAAAAAAAATATCTTACTCTGTTGCCATCTATACACTTAGAATAATTTTAAGTGGTTTTGTTTTCTGTTTTGTTTTGTTTTGTTTTAATGGAGACTGTATCTTTTCGGAGCGACCAAATAGATGTTAAAATGTCTTGCTTTAAGAAGACTATCTATCTTAAGTATACAGGGAGTCAGCACTCCTTTATTCCAAAGTACAAGACCTTTCTCTGGTTAATGGTTGAGCCTGACTTCTCTTTTCTCATTTATCATAAGAATGTCTTTTCCTACCAATTGTACTGAATGAATTTGTTTCATATTACCCAATAACTAATTCTGAATTATTTTAAGATTTTTTATTTTTACTGTACTTTTGGGAGAACAAATGTGACCCAAAACATCAACAGTTTATATAAGTTTCTGTTCTATACCCCAAGTTCAGAAAGAAGAATTTAGAAATATGACAATGCCTCCTCAGCTATATTTAAACTTATAGTCCTAAAGTGAAATACAACATATCCAGAGATACTAAACAATATGACTGAGGTTTGAAAGCTGAGCAATGTGAGTCCCCTTCCCCCCAAATAAAGGTGCTTTAAACAATTTGATTCTCCCGGCCCAAGTCAATTAGATACTGTTTTTCTTCCTTTCCATTTGCCTTTGTGGATGAGGCTCACATATTCTTTTTATGTGTTTCGATTACTTTCTGCTCAGTATGTAAGAAGTACAATTGGAGAATTTACTACAAACGTAGATGTGCATATACCCATGCTCCCCAGGAAACACTACTTCACTTTTATTGCAGAATCAAGAAGAACCTATTTTATTTTTACATAGGTCTTGGACACTGATGGCATGAAGCAGTTTACTGAAATAAAAAAAAAATCTTAGTGGACCAACATGTGTACATCAAGTTTAAGCCCCATTCTGGAAACTACTGTGTAATAGTTGAGGACAATACCATTATTTACATTAACTGTTGAGTATGTACAGATATGAAGGACAATATATAATTTATTTTCCATTATGAGATTTTAAACCTTATTGAGCAATTCTAATGCAAACCTTTTTTGCAAAGTTTAAAATTAAGATGAGATTTAAACAAAACATGAAACTTATTTCTTAATCAACATAAAGAGTAATAACTTGTGCAAAGAATCAGGGACCAGCAGATGGTACGTAGCTGGACTCCAATGTAGTTGACCATGGCTTGAGTCCCAGACCCGGCAGCTTAAAACTCACACTGGGCACGTGTGTGTACATGCTTAAAATCCAGAGAGGAGAATGGAGGAGAAGGGATTGTGGCATGGCATCCCCCTGGAGGGGCAATTTCTCACTGTCTGTCTTAAAAAAATAAAGAATCATGAAATTTGATGTAACAGATGGCTCTTGAATGAATCAGACAAGATGAGCCTGAATTTTGACTTGACAAGAAGAGGTTTGAAGTCCCCTAATATAACTTAACCAAGCCAAAAAATTACAAACACACTAGATTATATAATTCAAACGGTGACAATATTTCTAATACTTTACATTATTTAAAGCACATGCCCACAGATTCTCACATTTCTTAGAGTATTTATTGTACTATGAAAACTACAACTAAGATTCCCTAACTACTTATCTTGTCCTTTCTGCACCATGTTAGCATTGTTGCTAGTGGTTTCTCTGTAGTTCCAAAATGCTCCCATTGAAGAGAAATTCTACTACCTTTTCATGGGAGATTATTCTCCTTTATTGCACAAGCTTCATTACCAAGGTAGGTTTTGCTGATAAGAATTCCCATATATTCCTTATCTTAATTTACTTTTATCATTTCTGAATAAATCTCAAATTAATAATATGTTGTCCTTAAATAGTGCCTTTTTTTTTTTTGCCAGGTATTGATTAGTTTTCAATTCTCTTAGTCATTTTCTGATCCAACTATAAATCCTAAGCAATTATCTTTAAATGTGAATCTATAAATCTTCTCTGGATTGCCTTCAATTTACTCCTATTTTTATACTGATTAAAAAAATAAAATAATGGAAACAGTGTCATCAGGTTTTAGGAGCAATTTCACTAGAATCATGTGGCAATAAACTTCCTATCCCTCTTTTTTTTGGATTATAACATTAAAAACTGCAGTCCTCAGCCATTACATTTAGCCTGGCAATCTTGATGTAACTGGCGATTCCTCAGGAAATATCTTCTAATCATCATTTTACTCAAGAAAGAGCTGAGAGTGTATGAAAGTTATCTAATAGTGACTTTCTATTCTGGAAATAGCATTTTGGTTCCCTAATTCCAAAGCCACACTTTAAAAGAGGAAGCTGTTAAATTACTATTTCCACTGTAGTCAAATAATATATTGGACAAAAATATCATGCACAACTGTAGTAAATTTATAACAAATATTCAACTGTATTTTCCATAAAATTATTATACTCTTCATTAGCTTCAACAATGTGCAACTATAGCCATGTCACAAATTTTAATGTTTTAACATGGCCCAACAACAGCAATGACCTTTTATTGAATGTGTTCAGATCATTTAAATATTAATTTTTTTATGTATTTTGCCATAGAGTATGGGTGCTTGCCAGAAAGAGACAATGAAAAGGGAAAGTGAGAAATCTCCTTTAGGAGGGATGGTCACACCACAATCCCTTCTCCTCTGGGGATTTTGTACACATATACGCACTTGCCCTATGTGTTTTTCAAGCTACTGGATCTGTGATTCGAACCACATACTCAGTCATGTGGGATCTAGCACTTTAATCAGCATACCATCTGCTGGCCCTTAAACATTAACTTTAAATTTTTTTAATTTCTCAAAATATGTGAGCACACCAGACAGAGAAAAGGGGGTTGGGAAAGCACCCTCCAGTGGGGCATGGTCATACCACCATTCCTTCTCATCTACTTCTCCATCCTGTAAGGATCTGAGATGTGTACACACATACACGCTTGGTATGTTTTACAAGTCAAGGGACTGAGATTCAGAGCATGGTTGGCCTGGTGTCCCATAAAGATTAATTTTTAAAAACTGCATTATATTTCAGTTATTTTTGTGAGGTGAAGAATGTAGGGCTGTGTATTTCACCAATAATCTTTCACTAAAAATGCTAAACAAGGTATTATTAATGCACATAGGTACATACATAATCTTAAATAATATTGGACGCCTCTCAAAACCATACTGCCTGGTTTCTTAAATTTGGGGTAGATGTTGGTGATTTATGATATGTTATCTCTCTGAAAACAGAGCATTCTGTTTTACTACGTAACATACTAATGTGTTGCTAAAGGATTCTGTAATTATAACTTTTTAAGAGAGATTTTTGCTATTGGGCATATGTGTTCACCAGAGAAACAGAAAGAGACAGAGAGATAGAAAGAGAGAAATCACCCCCCAAGGAAGGATAGCAGCACTGCACTCCCTTTTCCTCCATTCTCCATTTAAGATTTTGGACACATATGTACACACGCTCAGCGTGAGTTTAAGCCATGGGTCCAGGACTTGAACCGTGGTTGACCAAGTGGAAATTCAGTGATGTAACCATTATTTCATCTGCTGGTCCCTGTAGTAACAACATTTTAATGCCTTTGTAACAGAAATAAAAGCCATAGGAAAGTATGATGTAATCTAACTTGTCTTTAGTAAGTATTCCTCTAGATTTCTAAATAGTAAAAAAGAAATACTCAGCAGACCAAGATGTTTATATCTTCTTCTATAGAGTCAAAGTCTAGATACCCTTCATTTATTTATTTATTTATTTATTTATTTATTTTTATTTGTCAAGCTAAGGCTTCCAAGATGCACGGGAACTCCTGAGCAGTTTGGGGGCAGCACAATGCAGTGGACACTTACAGTTAATGGTGACCTCAGGAACCGCTTTGGTTACCTGCATCATTATGACAGTTTACAATGTACAAGACTCTCAGGAGACACCTTTTAGTCATTTCACTAAGGAAATAATTTTATATTAAGAGTCAATGATTGTAATTCATTTGAACTTACTAGGTAAATTTATTCCAATATGAGTTCTCACTATACTGACCCAATATTTGATATGACTTACACATAAAGAAGTTGGGATTAAGCTCCCTATTTCATCTAATTTTTAATCCATAGGGAGCAGGAGAAAGAGAGAGATTGAGAAAGAAGAGAAAGAGAAAGCAGCCTCTGACAAGGCCTAGTCACTGTAATCCCTTTTTATCTTTTTTTTTTTTGGAGAGGTTTTTGCTATAGGGCTCATGCACTCGCCAGACAGACAGACAGAGACAGAGAGAGACAGAAAGCAAGAAATCACCCTCCAGGGGGGATAGTCATGCCATAATCCCTTCTCCTCCATTCTCATCTCAGGATCCTGAGCACGCACGCATACGTGCCTGGAGTGAGTTTTAAGCCACCAGGTCCAGGACTCGAACCACAGTCGACTACATGGGAGTCCAGCAACATAGCCATTACGCTAACTGCTGGTCCCATGTAATCCCTTTTTTCTAGTTCTCCATCATGTCATGATTCTGGGTATAAGTGTGTACTTGGTGTGCTTTTCACGGTGCTAAGGCCACAATTTTTTTTTTTTTTGAGTGTTTTTTCGCTATAGGGCGCGTGTGCTCGCCAGACAGACAGAGAGAGACATAGAGACAGAAAGCGAGAAATCACCCCCCAGGGGGGATGGTCATGC
>NW_006208436.1:955583-983632 GCF_000334495.1 Tupaia belangeri chinensis
AGGTCTGGGACTCACAATGGTCAGTCATGTGGAGTCCGGTGTCTTCACCATGCCACCCGCTGGTCCCTATGTATTAATTTTTGAAATACATAAAGGAACACATGATCTCAATAGCCTCTCAAATTGTTTATCCAAAAGTCAAAAGGGTCTTTGAAGCCCAATACAGTTTGGGAAAGTCCCATAGAAAGCTTTCATTTTAAATGATCGATATGTTTTTTAAACCCACAGGGATATTTTGCTTTCTTTACAAAAAAAAAAAAAAGAGAAAAAAAAAGTTTAACATAATTTATAATCTTAACTGTATGTATTCCAAATATATGACATAGGACTCATTCAAATTATCTCTAATACTACTAAGTAACTAAAACTTTAGTGGTACAGTACAAATTCCTTTATATCATCATATATATTGCAACATAGGTATTTGTTATACTCATATTTTTATAGTAAAACTACAATTTTGGCAAATATCAAAGTTCTTATAAATAACCTTAACCACTACCATTAAATAAGTAATTTTATTCCCATTTTTCTGATTCTTCTACATTTCTTTCCCTTTTTTTTTTTCTTCAGAGATCTTTGCTATAGGACACATGCACTTGCTGGAGAAACAGAGGGAGACCAGTATAAAGTGAGATATTACCCCCACAGGGGGCATGGCCATGCCACAATCCCTTCTTCTCCATTTCCCTCTCGGGATCTTGAACACACAGGCACATGTGCCCAACAGGTGTTTCAAGTCACCAAGTCTAGAACTTAGACCACGGTCGACCATGTGGGAGTCTAGGGCCTTAACCACTAAACCAACTGCTGATTCTTCTTTATTTCAAGTATAGCAGTAATTTAATTTTTTTCCAGAATTTGTTTTCTGAGTCATCTTGCTATTGAAAAAAAATCAGTGTTCATTATCCTACACTTCAGGGCACAACTGATGGCCTAGACATAAAAAGTAAGTAGAAACCAAAAGCTTTTTTTCTGAAAATTAAACAATTTATAAATAGATACCTAATATAAATTTATTCCATTAATTTTCCCTCCAATTGTAAAAGCATAGGCCATCTCAGCTATTAAATTCAGCTATATAATTTGTTCATAATGTGTACTCATTTTTAATTTTCTGGTTAAAGTAAAATAGACTCCCTATTGGGAACATTTTTCCAAGAGCATTCATGCATAGCCCCAGATAACTTTAATATGTCACTGATTCCCTTTGTCACAATACTGACCTTGAGAATTTAGAAGTCAGAAGCCGATACTGCTAACTGTAAAAGATAAAAATTATTGGCAGTGTCTAGCATAAGTATATGTATCTGGAAAATGTTTATAGTGTCAGGAAATAGTACTGTTAAATTAAAAGTTAGTGGTATTGAATAACTCATGTTACAGATAAGCAAATTCAGGGATCAGTAGATGGCATAGTGCTTATGTTGCAAGACTCCTACATGGCGGATTGCAGTTCAAGTCCCAGACCAGTGGCTTGAAATTCACACCAGGTGTATATGTATGCATGCCCAGGATCCCAGGAGGAAAAGGGAGTACAATGTGGCCACCTCCCCTTGGGGGTGGTGATTTCTCATTTTTCCTTTCATTGTCTATGTCTCTCTGATAAGCACACATGCCTTAAGGCAAAAACCTCTAAAAAAATAAGCAAATTATTTTCTTAGTGCTTAATATTATCAAAATGGTGCCCAGTTACCTAAAAGTATATATTCAGTATTTCTAATACAACTCTTGCCTGGAGATCAATAAATAATAATTTCTTGTTAAGAAATGGTAGAGATAATGGGCCATATGTTATTTCAGTTTTTTAAAAATAGATTATAGTTTAAATGTGGGCCTATATACAACTCAGAAATGAGGTTATGAATTATAAACATTTTAAATTCTAACTTACAGTCAAGCATTTTTAAAACAATGTAATATAGTATTCCACTAAATCCTTAGATGTCTATTTTCTTCATCAATTTAAATCACTTAATAAACAAACCAAGACCAACCAGTGGCGTGATAGTTAATGTGGCTAGATGCCACATGGCTGACCACATGGTTTGAGGCCTAGACCTCACAGCTTGAAAAATACATTGGGGATGTGTGTGTGTGCCCCCAAATCCCAAGAGGGGAATGGAGTAAAAGGCACTTTGGTGTGACCATTCCCCGATTCCTCAGTTTCCCTCTCTCTCTCTCTCCCCAATAAGTGCACGTGCCCTATAGAAAAAAAAAAAAAACCTTATAAATCAAAATAAATATGTTAAAATATAATCCTTTTGTTGGGTCATCCAGGGGAGGTAGTGGTTAATATGGCAGGATCCCATATGCCCAGCTGCCCAGTTCTAATCTTGGCTCTTGCAACTTGAAAAACACACTTGAGCTCATGTGTGTACATGCCCAAAATCCCAAAAGGAGAAATGAAGGAGAGGGAATTATAGCATGACCATCCCTCATGGGAGTACTTTCTCACTTTCCTTCTCTTTTTGTCTCTCTGAGGAATGCACATATAAACATACATTTTTAATTTATAAATTATATTTTATATCATATATACATATCTATTCTTAACAGTATCTTTTAAAAAAAGTAAATTCCTACATTAAAATTTCAAAATGTTTGGGACCAGCAGTTAGTGTAATGGCTATGTCACTGGACTCCCACGTAGTCGACCGCAGGTAGAGTCCCGGACCCGGTGGCTTAAACTCAAGCCGGGCGCGTGCGCATGTGTGCCCAAGATCCCAAGAGGAAAATGGAGGAGAAGGGATTGTGGTGTGGCCATCCCCACTGGGGGGTGATTTCCTGCTTTCTGTCTCTCTGTCTCTCTCTGTCTGTCTGGCGAGTGCACGTACCATATAGCAAAAACCTCTCAAAAAAAAATTTTCAGAATGTTTTTAAATGTTTCCAATTTTTGTTCATGTATCAATGATTCTCATATGTTTCTGTATAATTTTTGTGAAACATGATTATTAAGATATACTCTGAACTGTGCAAGGAAACCAAAATTGAGGGGTTTTTTTCCACACTTTGAGTAATATTCTAATATGTTGGTTTATAGGCAGAGGGGTTGCTAAAGTATCTGATAGAATGATAGTAGGGTAAAAATAAAAAGGTGTTGTAATATTGACTATTTAACCTCAGTAAGGAAAAACTCTCTAGGCCACATTTTTCTCATTTTGTAACAAGGAGTATTAGCAAGGACAATAATGAAACAGAGAAATGATTAAGGAAAGAGACCACATCCTAGTGTTTAAGGGAGCAAGATCCCATACAGCCAACTGAGGTTTGATTCCTTAGTCTCAGTGGCTTGAAAGTCATTCTTGGACACATGTGTGTGTGAGCCCCAAATCCCAACAGGATGGGAAAGAAGAAGAGAGGGGATTGAGATTTGATTGTTCCCCTCTGGGTAGTGCTTTCTCCTTTTCCTAGAAGAAAAAAAAAAGGGGGGGGGGTAAAGAAAGGAAAGGAAGAGAAGGGAGGAGGGGAGAGGAGAGGAGGGGAGGGGAGGGGAGAGACAAGGAAAAAAGAAAGAAAGGACAGGGAGGGAGTATCAAAATGGACTCTTCTAGCAAATAAAAAATCCTTTGACATCCTCTTCCTAAGTCATTTCAGATTTCCCTTGACTGGACTAAATCCAAGACAAATTTTCTATGAGAGGAGATTCATTCTCATTTTCAAATTTTCATTTAATTTGTCACTCTGAATTACCTGAAGCCCAGAATTTGAGGAAGAGATAATGTGAAGGACGTTATAAAGAGAGAAATGAGCAGAGCAGCTGCCCACAAACACACCTACTGTCTAACAGCTCCTTAGGCACATTTCAAATGGAATCAGGAAGACTCTTTTCCAGAACCCAACCCTCGACTCCCATCAGTGATTTTAGCTCAGTTTCATTTTGGAAAAGTCTGCAAGTGTCCTATGACAACATTGCTCAGTCAGCTCTATTTACAGCCTGCCACTTTAGCAAAACTAAAATGCCATCACCTCATAGCCATCCTCGGGCATTCACAAATGTTACGTTGGGCTTCTTAGAGAGCAGGTTATCTTTCAGTATTTTTGCTAGAAATCATTACCATTTTGACAGCTAAATGATTTCATTGGCAAATTCACAGGTATCAAGGGGAGACTGCACTATTTAAGATGCACAAAGTGCTTAAAAACACACTTGATTCTACACTCCTTAATAGAAATGCTACTGTTCTCTGTGCCAACTCAAGACTGGCAGAAGTAATGAATTTAAGTAAGAAATTATTTTGAAATACATTATATCTGCATTTTTTGGGAAAAAAAACATAATATTCTTAACTATTTTAATCATTTCATTAGCTCATAACAGTCCAGTCTTAGTTTTTAGAAATTATACAGAAAATAATGAAAGTTATGTGAGAATCTATGCTCTCAAGGAATTGAGGTAACTCCACCAGATACCACTGTTTGCCAGGCTGAACCCACTTTCTTTGTATAAGAGCAATGCTATCTTCATTCAGCACAGAGCTGCCTACGTTCCTGATACTGAAAATGAACTTATCTAACATTTTGAAAATATCAAGACCACCAAAAATCCCAAAGGTTGCTCTGAAAGTATCAAGTAAACACTGGCCTTTTCAACTTTTGTCGCTTTCTCCTGTTCCATTTACAACTACTATTAGAATTGATGAGTCATTGTTTCATCTATAACGAGTATCAGAATTTATGATTCACTGAATACATATCTGGTAATAAAACTAGCCACCAAACTTTTCATGCTGAGTCTACGTGGAAAGGTCCAGTGTTCATATCCTGGGGCCTCCCTGAGCATGATATGTATGCCTGTGTCCATGATCCATGGTGAATCATGCTGTGAAGACCTTACTGGGGTTGTTTGTCTGTCTGTCTGTCTCTCTCTGAAAATAAATAAACTGTAAAAGAAGATATAAATATAGATGATTGGTCTTTGTTCTCAACATTCTTACAATGATATTTTTATGTGTACATCTATATGTCTGTTTTACATGTATACACACACAATGTGAGCAAATGAGAGAGATATATAACAGCATTATAAATAATACAATACACATTTGTGGTGGGTCTTGCAGAAAGAATAGAGATGAATGATAGAATACCAACAGAGGCTTTCTGCACAAGGATAAAAGAGGTGAGACATACTCAGATACTGCAAAACTTAGTGTGTTGTAAAAAGCAGAAGCATCCCTCATGACCTCTTACGGTAAAGTTCTATTTAGGCTATGACTCTAATGTCCTTTCACATTTATGTAAATTTCTCTGTTTTAGGCCCTTGTGCCTTTATTATTATTATTATTATTTTTAGGTTTTGCCATAGGACTTGAGTGCTCACAGAGAGAGACAGAGAAAAGGAACTTGAGAAATCACCCTACAGGATGGATGACCATGCCACAATCTATTCTCATCCATTCTCTTCTTAGGATTTGGGGCATATATGCATGTGCGTGCGCGTGTGCACACACAGACACACACACACATATACACACACACACTTGGTGTGATTTTTAAGTGGCAAGGTCTGAAACCTGAACTGGGGTCAGCCATTTGGGAATCCACCACCCTAACTACCATGCTACCTGTCCATTTTAATCTGTCTTCAAATAAACAATCTAACACTGTCTTCCTGAGTTTTTTTTATGCCAAAGTATCTATAAATGTCTTTAAAAATATGAATTTAAACCACAAATCACATCCTCTAATGTGTCCCTGATTATCCAATCACTTTCTTACTTCATAATACAAATGTCTGCTAATCTATTGCATCAACTACAAAGTTTTCTCAATGATACAAGTATTTTTTACTCTTCTAGATTTGAAACTTTTAAACTCTTACATTGTTCACACACCCAGGCATGCAGAAAGGCTTGATGGGAGAATAAGGTATCACAATTGCTGACAGAATTACCAGATGTAAAGAGACCAGGTCTCACTTTATCAAACCTCTTCCCTATGATTCTTCAAACACATACATTGGATCTCGTCTCCACCGATACTGAGCAGAAAGGAGGGATATAAAGCAGTCGGCTTAAGGTGGAGAGCAGATGAAACATACTCTCACATAAGTACAGAGAAGGACAATGTAAAGATTCACAGCTTGAGTCTCTCAGATTATAAAATAGATCCCCAAACAGTTTATGTACATTGAATGAGCACCTACTATTTTCCAACCAAGAATGAGGCCCAGTAGAAAATTAATTGCCATGTTCTTAAGATATTTCACGGTTATTTGAGTGTTAAAATATTTATTACACAGAGTTTGGCAGTTTGTGGGATTAAGCAAAGCATTTTTTTTCTCATAGACAGATGTCCAATCACATTGCTCAGAGAACTATTAAAAACATAGAATCTGAAGAAGCTTCTATTCCACCTTGAAGCAATTTAAATTGAGAGACCTTTGCTTCAGACTCTGAAATGCCGAAGAGATTACTCAGTTTATCAGTGCTGTCTGAAATTACTTTCAGAAACAGAGAACATTTTTAGTGACCTAGTTTATGTTTTAAAAATTCACAATGGTGAGAGATAAACCTGATGCGGAGATTAAGCCTGCTGTGTTCTAAGAGAGCCTAAGGCTGCCTCCACAGTCTACCTGCATCTACCAACTCACGCTTTCACCTGGTTATGTTTTTAAGCCTAGTTTATAATAGTTATAATGGGTTTCATGATAATATAGTAATCTTTTACACTTCAAGTTAAAAAGAAGCAAATATAAAGTCAAACAATTGGTTGCAATGACAGCAAATGCAAGAAACTACATGAAAGAGGTCCCTATTTACATAGAGATATGTAATAATAGAAATAGAAATGTAAACTATGTGGTAAAACCAAATTTGCACATGGACATAAAGATAATTAGCACACTTAAGTATTTTTCAATATCAACAGGTCAGGAAGTAAATAGCAATCAAGCCAAATTGATTGCTACTGAAGTAAAGGGGGAGAAAAATCCCTGTAAATGAAATTTAAGTGAAAGGAACTTACTAGGCTACATAACAAATATCAATCAAACTAAATTGATTGCTAGGAAAAAAGAGCATTAACAAGGCAATCAAGAAAACTCCAAGCCTGTGTAACATAAAATCTGAATTAGAGGAAGCTGAACAAGCAAACGGTGAATGACGAGTTAATAACAAAACATGAGCTAACTCTGGCATTGGAATATTTACTAGGAATACAATGAAGCCTGTTCTGTAATTTTAGGAGCAAGAGGAAGACAAAGAAAATCCCCTAGTGAATGGCCCACTCTGCCACTTTCTGTCTTTTTAGTACTTACTGAAGCAAAATAAAACACCCTGATAGAAGAAGTTTAGGTCTTTCAGCTGGATTCTGTCTGTTCAAGATTGGAAAAGAAGTAGCAATAGGAATGTAGTCATAGACGAGAGTTTAAAAAGAAAACAAAAACAGAATTCTTTACCCTTGTTAATCATTCTTCTCATGTGGATGAGAAACATACCTTTTCTTGAAGTGGGCATATTTTAAATCATGGTTATCTTATTAATAATGAACAAAAAGTACAATTGAAGAACAGAGAGGGAACAATTAGGTTTGATGTTCTATTGTGTATTTTTCCTGGGAATATGATTTTATGTGCAACCCACATTTGTTCTCTTCTACTTTCACTAAACAGTAAGCTTTTTGAGGTCAGAATACTGGCTATAAAATCTGTAATTTTTCCATCTGCCATTCTATATATCTCTATAAACATCCCAGATAAGAATACCATTTTATGGAACCAGCAGTTGGCGTAATAGCTATGTCGCTGGACTCCCATGTAGTCGACTGCAGTTCAAGTCCTGGACCCAGTGCCTTAAAACTCACGCCGGGCACATGTGTGCGTGTGTGCTCAAGATCCCGAGAGGAGAATGGAGAAAGGATTGCAGCGTGACCATCCCCCCAGGGGGTGATTCCTCGCTTTCTGTCTCTCTGTCTCTCTCTGTCTGGCAAGTGCACGTGCCCTATGGCAAAAACCTCTCCAAAATAATAATAATAATACCATTTTATACTTCATCTTGTTCAATGTCATCTTTTTATTTTTTATATAACTAATTGAAAAGTTCAGAGAGAAGTGAAATTTTACCTAATGTAACTTCAAGAGAGTAACCAATGCAAGTCATAACAGACTCCCTATCTCTAAGATGACATTATTCTCAACAGCTCATGTCACTTAATGAATGATCAATTAATCTTGTAAATAATTAGGTGATGGTTGTAGGGAGTGAAAATGTCCCCTTCTTCTTAAAAGTATTATTTCAGGTCAAATAAGGATAAAGAGATTTGAAAGTATAAGTCAACATTAAAAGGTTATTCAACACAAAAAAGAAAAGCCACCCTGAATATTCTCTTGTGTTCTTGCAAATATCGTTGACCATGATGGATGAGTACATGAGCAAAGGTAGAGGTGGCTTTGGGCCAGTTCTAAACACATCCTCAACAACATTTATTCATAAGAAAAGATGTGTTTGCCCAAGTTTAATTTTATTGTTTTTTAGTCATCTATGAGAGAAGAGCTATAATATGTATTTTTTTTCCAATTTACAACATGGAAACATCAATTCCTTTTCTTGAAAAAACTATAATTCATGAGGAAAACAAGACCAAAGAACTAGAAAAACAACCACAATATAAACACTTATATCCACTATATTTAAACTATAGAAAAAAATTTAAAAATATGCCTCATGCACTGTATCTTAAAAATCTCAAAATAATATCACCAATCAAGCACCAATTTCAAATGCTTAAAAAATGAGGATACAAGCTTTCTACTAGACTGTAATTATTTTACCATCTGGGACTAAATGCCTTATATATCTTTTTTACCAGACCAACCCCTCAGAGAACAGTTGGTAAATGTTATTGATTAACTGACTAACTAAGGAATCTCAGTAAGAATACTGTTCCCAGGCTTCTGATTCACACAAGGCTGATTTTGCATGTAGTCCCAGTCAATTTAGTCGAATGGTCAATGTTGTTAACAAAAAATTAAAGTTAAACCAGCTCTTTGATAGAACACTGGTTTTGCCGACTGAATGAATGAAGTCAATTAGCATGGATTTATTTAATAGGTAATCAAAATTTACCATCTTAGTGAATACAAGTTTTTTTTTTTATTTTAGGAAAGAAAAGGAGGTTAAAATTTAAGGACATCGCCTTTGGTTTCATGTTTTGAAAAAATAAAAAGATTGTTAGAGGTGGTAACTTGAGCATGAAAGCTAAAGTCAAGCTGTCTGGTTTTAAATGGCACCTTTACCATTGACACGGTTAAAGGCCTTATCACCATGGGCTAGTTAAGTAATTTGTGCCTTGGTTTTGTCATTTATAAAATGGACATAGTAATATCACTTCATTCAGAGTTACTTTAAGAATTAAATGAGTTCCGAGCACACGGTAATATAATAGTCATGTTAACTTTTCTTGTTGTTATTATTGTTCTTTGAAGTTTACTTATATATTTATTTAATGAGAGAGAGACACAGAGACAAGCCCCTCCAACAGAGTCTCATACGACAATCTTCCCTCAAGCCTTCCCATATAGCCGTATGTGTATGTACCAAGCATGTGCGAGTTAATCCAGGAGCGGTATCGTAGACTTCCATACGACCTCCAGCAGCACAGAGCACTGTGCTACTCCCCATGCCACCATGGCGAGAGCTGCTATTTCTACTGTTAGTAGTAGTAGTAGTAGTTTATTAATACACAAAATATAAATGACTTCCAAATTACAAAATGGTATTCCACATTTAGAACAGAAAACTCAAATTCTTTTATCTGTATTGAAAAATAACAAATGCCATCCTGAAACTTAACTGCATTTGTTTCTCCTTTTGACTGAAATTCAAAAGAAAATACATATTTTAAAAGAATATAGGTGCATTTTCATGCATCTAAATAAACTTTTACTGATAGAATAAAGTATATAAATATATTTACTTTCAGAATGGACATTTAAAGTAAAATAAAACAAAATTACCCTTTTGTCTAATAAATATAAATTTTAAATTGTAATCATTCTCTTTTTAAATAGAATTATTTAAGTTTATTTATTCATTCATTTATTTTAATTTGACCAGAGAGAGAGACACAGAGAGAGAGAGAGAAATAGAGAGAGAGAGGAAGTGAGAAAGCAAACCACCAGATCCAGGACTCAAACCGTGGTCGACCATGTGGGAGTGTCCAGCACCTTAACCACCACACTGCCTGCTGGTCTCCCAATCATTCTTTTTAATGAACTCACCATATTTTATTTATTTATTTTTTTGGGGGGAGAGGTTTTCGCTATAGGACGTGTGTGCTCGCCAGACAGAGAGAGACATAGAGAGAAAGCAAGAAATCACCCCCCGGGGGGATGGTCACGCCCCAATCCCTTCTCCTCCATTCTCCTCTCGGGATCTTGGGCAGGCACGCACATGCGCCCAGAGTGAGTTTTAAGCCACCGGGTCTGGGACGTGAACCGCAGTCGACTACGTGGGAGTCCAGCAACATAGCCATTACGCTAACTGCTGGTCCCAAACCATATTACCTTTCACAACATTAAAATGTTTTTTTTAAGGTAATTTATTTGGGAAAGGCAAAAGTGTATTTTATATTGACTGATGCCCATTCGTTTCTGATCCTATAAGGTGATTTATGTCTATCTGAAATCAATAAACTCTGTTTCCTCAACTAATTTGCCAGTTATCCTTTTATAGTATTTATATAATTAAATTAAAATGTAAAATACACTATAATGAGCAAAGGGAGCTATAATTCATCTGGTATTCATCTGGAAGTCTTGAGAAGAATATAAATGTAAGTTGCTAAAAAATAGATGTGGATGAGACAATTATGAAATGTTTTGAACAATAATAAAAATATATAATTATATTTTAAGTTAGCTTATCAAAACCATTTCTACTGCTCTACTTTTACGAAATAAAAATTGAAAAATTTATATAATGTATGAAGGACACGACTTAGCCAAGAAAATCTGTTCATATTTCTTAAGCCCAAGAGAAAGAAAGACTTTAGACTTAAATAAGAATAATGGATATAGAAATATTTGTTCAGTTATAATTAAAGTTAAAACATCTAAGATATGTGTGTATAGATCTATATACACACACACATATACATGCACACAGCACACATGCACATTTAAGATCCCATGCTTTGGAAGGCTTTGACTAATTATCTTAAGAACTGTATTCTGATCTTTTTTTTTTAGTTTTTGGTAGAGATTTTTGCCTTAGGGTGTGTGCATTCACCAGAGAAATAGAGACAGAGAAAGTGAGAAGGAAAGTGAGAAATCATCCTCCAGTGGGGATGGCCATGCCACAATCCCTTCTCCTCCTGGGATCTTGAGCAACTATTCACATGTGCCAAGCCTGAGTTTCAAGCTACCAGAGAGACCCAAATGTTGGTCAGCCATGATATAACTGCTACGACATCAGTTGACCCCTCTGATCACAATTTTTTAAGAGGCTTCCTCTAGATTTGCAATAAAGATATGGATTCCAAATGTGTTATTTTAGGCTTTAGTATCATGTTAAGCCTGTATTAGTTGGGATAAATGGGCAGAGCTTACCAGAATGAAATATGTCTCTATGTATTTTTCATGATTATGCTACTAATACTGGGTATACTATATGAATTCTAAGTTCAGACTTTGCAATCTAATTCAATTCAACAAATGCATATTGTGTGGCCAATTTATTCAAGACTCATAGTTTTCAGATTCATATCTTTTTTTTTTTCTTTTTGGAGAGGTTTTTGCTATAGGGTGTGTGCATTCACCAGAAAGACAGAGACAGAGAGACAGAAAGCGAGAAATCACCCCCCAGGGGGATGGCCACGCCGCAATCCCCTCTTCTCCATTCTCCTCTGGATCTTGGGCACGCATGCACACACGCCCAGTATGAGTTTAAGCCACCAGGTTCGGGATTCAAACCGCAGTCAGCTACATGGGAATTCAGCAACATAGCCATTATGCTAACTGAGAATCCCTAGTCATATCTTGAAAACTTGTCTTTGGACCAAATATAACCCAGAACAGGGTCTCAGTCTCAGTCTCTCTCCCTCTCCCTCCCTCTCATTTTTATATCTGGAAGGGTGATAGTAAGGAAATGGATTATCAAGAAAACTCCAAAAAAATCTGTTCCTAGTCAAGCCTAAAATCACATATAAGGAGAGAAGAATACAATGATGAAGTTGTTTCCTGCTATTTCTTATTTGTAGCTCAATTTATTTAGATAATAGATATTTCATGGAATAGAATGCAAATTTTAATTTCAAGTTTTGGTGAATTTTATAGAAATATCATTACAAATCCTAAAATTTTTTTAGTAATTATATGGGATAAAAAGATGAGTTCTTAATAGATAGAATGGAAGATTAGTTTTTTAAAGCTTTGGATTTCGATAACTATATTTTAGACTAGTAAATGTAATTAATGTACAGTTAACTCTTGAATAACATGAGTATAATGGGTATTGACTCTCCCATGAAGCTAAAAATAAATCTATGTATAATTTTTTTACTATTGTTAAACCAGATATTTATTTACACCAAAAAATTCCAGCACTGGATCTTTCACATAGAAGGACAAGGTATTATATTTGTATACACAGTAAGGGGTGGCAGGCCTGTAACAAGAGAGTTTATGGTTTCCCCACAATTACAGGTCTATAATTTCAGTGTCATTGGAGATAGTGCCTCTACTCCTACCTCTCACACACATTCACAACACTGAGGAACAGGTCTTCTCACTGAATAGTATGTGAGGGAAGGAGGGGTAGGAGGAAAAGGAGGCAGAAAGCTTAAAATGAAATTCAGTGTGATCACAATTCCATTAGCTCTTAAGGTTGCTAGCATAGAACCCATATAGACAATGTTTGTTTCTTTTATAAAGAGCACTAAGTCATGGGCCCATGGATGGTGTGGTGATTGAGGTACTAGACTCCCACATGGCCAACATGGTTCAAGTCCTGGACCCAGTAGTTTGAGATGTGCCAGGTGCATATGTAAGTGTGGCCAAAGTCCTGAGAGGAGAGTGGAGGAGAGGGGTTTGTGGTATGGCCACCCCTCCTAGGGAAAGTGATTTTCTATTTTTTCTTTCTATGTCTCTGACAAGTCCTCATGCCCAATAACAAAAATCTCTCCCCAAAAAGCACTAAGTCACACCCAGAAATGAACTAAAATAAAAATGGCCACGTCAATGAAAACTGAGAAAGAGTTTTCCCTTCCCCTCCCCTACCAGCTAAGGAGTACAACATTCTGAAAGTTGAAAAGTATGCAGCCTGGGAGGGAAAGTATCAAAATTTAAACCAAAACTAAAAGTATGATTTAAGACTAGGTCAATAAGTCATGATTCTTTTTTTTTTATTTTTTATTATCATCATAATCTTCTTTATATTACATTGGATTACATATAACTTTACAGTGTATTACATTGCTTTTTCAAAAGGGAATGCCATGCAAGTCAGTCAGTACAAAGACATTAATCTCCCTGCTTCAACATTCGATATCTTTTCTATGTTTTCCCCAATCATTATTATTATTATTATTATTATTATTATTATTACTTTTTAAAAGTCAATCGCTATTTCTCATTTTGCTTGTAAAAATACTTTGCCCATCATGAAATACTTCTCAGACCAATCCAGTTGAGAATACTATACATGTCATCATCAACAGGTAATAAGCCATATCTGTTTCTCACTAATGTCCTACCTCTCTATTGTTCACTTGCTATCTTTCTCTATCCTCTTCTCTTCATTTCCCCCATTCCACACTGTCCTATTCTCATTAAGTACCTTCACTGCTTTTATGTCCTCCAATTTTTTGCAGATAGTCGGTATATATTAAGTGGAAGACATGATTCTTACTGAACAGAAGTTTTCAGGATCTGTCTGCACATCAGGGAGATGTCAACATCTCATTATTACTACAACATGCTTCCATAGAGTCACCAGGATAACCCCACTGAACCACTTCTGGGATAAAGTGGTAAGTGTGACCATCAGTACACTGCTTATAGACTGGGTCCTCTCCTTCCTGCCTCCTTCCACCCTGCCTCCCTTGAGAAGGTGTAACCTCTGGAAGAAAGCATGATATAACCCCTCCCCCAAAGTGCAAAGTGGTGGGGAGCAATGGTAGAAACTGGAAGAACTCTCCTTCCAAATGTGGTAGCTGAGATTGATTGAGGCTGGTTTATCTTTGTTCTGTAGTAATGAGGAACTGAATTCAGAAGGGGATAAAAATATTTGTCTGTGAAATATTCCACTTGCAGGTTATTTTTCAGGAAATCCCAAGTAAAGAAAAGTTCAAGTTAAAAAATAATTAAATAAAAAGCAAGAAAGAAAGGGAAATAAGGGGAAAAAATCAGCCTATTATAATTTATTTTTTATGATAGAATTACTATAAACCGACAAGCAATGATTCCGATACGGCACTTCTTTGTCTTTAGAATTATTTTATTTAACTTTATTTATTTATTTATTTATTTATTTTAATTTGGCCAGAGAGGAACAGAGTGAAAGTGAGAGTGAGAGTGAATGAGAGGGAAAATGAGAAAGCAAGCCGCCAGGTCCACCAGGTCCAGAACTCAAACCATGGTTAGTCATGTGGGATTCCAGGACCCTTAACCACTATGCCACCTCCGTGTCACCTCCCAGAACCAAGACATGGTGCTTCTGAAATGTTTCGACCATCCTCACCAGGCACAAGTTGCATCAGCAAGAGGATGGACTTCCCCACTGCTACTCAAACATCAGGAGACAGAGGGGCCACTACTGCTGAGTAGCAGCTGGAAGAGTCCTTTCAAGGGAATTGGCAGCAGCGATCACAGATTTGTACAACTATATTGGCAAATATGACATTGAATTAGATCCACATTTCCATAATATCTTGGATAGACACTCTCAATAGCGATGGGAGCTTTGTCCACAGTAAAAATCAGCACCTTGTCAGCCTAAAGCCTCGGATTTCCTGTACAAGCTGCTGCAATATGATCACCAGTCATGACACCCTGCAGAAGAGGCCATGGAAAGAGCACAAGCCCTCTGTCAAACACACACACACACACACACACACACACACACACACAAATAAGGAAATTAACCACCTGAAATACATGTACAAAACTGTATTTTATTTTCCAATAAACTTACTGAAAATATCCACAGATAAGTGGACCCACCCAGCAGTTCAAATCCTCATGGCTCAATGGTTAGTAACTGATCCTAAATAAATGCTCATTTCTTCTACTTCAGATTAAAATGCTAACTTTGAAAGAATAGTTTAAAAGAAAAAAATATCAAGCCTTTTTTTTTATAAAGATTTTTTTCTGTAAGGGATGTGCACTAGCCAAAGAGAAACAGAGAGAGGAAAGTGAGAAAGCACCCCCCAGGGGATATGGCCATGCTGCAATCCCCTCTCTTCCATTCTCCTCTTGGGATTTGAGTACACATGCACACACACCCAACTCAATTTTCCAAGCCACCAGGTCCAGGACTTGAATAATGGTCAACCGTGTGGGAGTCCAGCACTTTAACCTGCAAACCTCCTAATTCTAATGAATCATATTAAAAGGCACACTCATAAGATTTTACATATTTTTTCTGTTGAAGAAAGAAAACATAAATTCAATATGATTATACCTCTTAAGTACCAATACATTATTCTTGGATGGTGACTAAGAAGTCACTAATAAATTGAAAAAGCAAATTAAAATGCAGATATACCTTGGAGATATTGTGGGTTCAGTTCTAGACCACTGCATTAAAGCAAATATTGTAGTAAAGCAAGTCACTTTTTCTTTTTGTTTTTCAAATGTATGTAAAAGTTATGCTTACATGACACTGTAATTCACTAAATAGTCAATAGAAATATGTCTAAAATACAATGTAAATATTTTTAAAAATGCATTCTTTCTAGGACTGGAAGGTGGCACGGCAGTAGAACACGATGCTTTATGAGGCTAACCCTTATGGCAGAGTTCCAGGTTTACATATGGAGGCCTTTCTTGGTTTGCCTCTGGACACCTCCTGAGGATATGCCAAGCACACGTGTCCATGACCCAGGGTTGACTGAAGCCAGGGGTGGTTCACAACATCAAGGCACTGTTGGGGGTACTTCCTGTCTCCCTCTCTCTTTGCTTCTCTCACTCATGAAAGAAATTTGTAAATAAACTTTAAAAATAAGTTTATTGCCAAAAACATTAACATTCATTTGAACCTTGGATCACCAGCAAGTTTTGTAATCTTTTTGTTTACAAAAGGGTATTGCTTCAATGTCGATGGCTGCTCACTGATCAGGATAGTGGTTGCCAAAAGCCGGGGTATCTGTGACATTTTCTTAAAATGAGACAATAAAGTTTGTCACATCCATGAAATCTTCTTTTTGTGGATGATTTCTCCGTATCATTTGATGCTGTTTGATAGCATTGTGCCTACAGAAATTTCAAAATTGGAGTGAATTCTTTCAAACTTTGCCCCCGCTTTATCAAGTAAGTATGTAAAGTCTAAATTCTTTATTGTCATTTCAACTACGTTCATGGCATCTTCGCCAGGGGTAGATTTCAACTCAAGAAACATTTTTCCCCCAACTATAAAGTTTTATCATGAATTTGCAGCAATTCGGTCACATCTTCAAGCACCACATCTAATTCTATCAGTTCTCTTGCTATTTCCACCACATTTTCAGTTACTTACTCCACTGAAGGCTTAATTCCCTCAAAGTTATCCATGAGAATTGGAATCAACTTCTTCCAAGTCCTTGTTAATTTTGATATTTTGGCCTCCTCCCATAAATCAGGAATGTTCTCCATGATACCTAGAATGTTGAATCTTTTTCAGGTCTGGAATTAACATTGTCCAGATCCAGCAGAGGAATCACTGACTATAGCAGCAATAGCTTTACAGAATATATTTCTTAAATAATAAGACTTGAAAGTCACAATTACTACAGAGTGGATGTTGTAATAACAGATGTGAAAAGAACATGAATCTCCATGTATATCTCCATCAGTGCTCTTGGGTGATGAGGTACATTGTCAATGAGTAGTAATATTTTGAAAAAATGTAGGTTTTTTTCTTTTTTTGAGAGGTTTTTGCTATAGGGCATATGTGCTCATCAGAAAAGCAGAGAGAGACAGAGAGACAGAAAGTGAGAAATCACCCCCCAGAGGGCATGGCCACACTGCAATCCCTTCTCTTCCATTCTTCTCTCAGAATTGTGGGCACACATGCACATGCACCTGGCATGAGTTTAAGCCACAGAGTCTGGGACTCAAACTGAGGTCAAGTATATGGGAGTCCAGCGACATAGCCATTATGCCAACTGCTGGTCACGAAAAATGTAGTTTTTTGTGTTTTGTTTTGTTTTTTCCTGAGAAGTGAGTCGCAATAGTGGGTGTAAACAATTCAGTAAACCATGCTGTAAACAAGAGATGCTGTCGTTCAGGCTTTGTTTTTCCATTTCTTTATTGAGCACAAACAGCGTAGATTTAAGGTAATTCTTAAAGACTGTAGGATTTTCAGAATGGTAAATGAGCTTTGGCTTCATCTTTAAGTCACCAGCATTATTAACCCCTCATGACAGAATCATCCTGTCCTTTCAAGCTTTTATTACAAGGTTTTGTTTATTTGTTTCTTCCATAAGCAAGGGGTGGGGAGAAAGAGAAAAACAGCAACCTCGACAGAGTCCTGATGCTGCAAACCACTCCAGCCTTCAGACAACCCTGGATACCCAGTAAGTTTTTCCTGATACACTCAAGGGTTCTCCAGAGTTGAAGCAGGAACCTTCCCATGGGGGATTGTATTGTAGAAAGTTTCATTTTACCAACCTGCCACTATCTGGCTACTCTTCGAGTCTAGGCATTGACTTCTTGAGCTACGAAAGTCCAGATGACATCTTCTTCCAGTATGAGACTATTACATGTATACTAAAGATCTGTTTGCATAGCCACCTTTATCGATGATCTCAGCCAGCTCTTCTGGATAACTCGTGATAGCTTTGAAATCACCACTTGCTATTTAACCTTTCTTTTCCACATTACGGAGTTACTGTCTTATCTTAAGCTTCAGGTTAGAACCACTGCGAGCTTCAGACTTTTCTTCTTCAGCAGCCTTACCTCCCTTAGTCTTCGCAGCACTGAAGAGAGTCAGGGCCTCTCTTTGGATTAGGCTCTGGCCTAAATGATTGTGAGTGGTTTTATTTTCTATTCAGATCACTAAACCATTCTTTATGTCAGCAATAAGGTCATTTTATTTATCATTTGCATGTTCACTGGAGTAGCATTTTCCATTTTTTTCAAAAACTTTCCCTTCACATTCACAATTTGACAAGCCAGCACAAAAGGCCTTTCAGCCTGTCTCAGCTTTCAACACACACTCCTCACTAATCTTAATCTTTTCTAGGTTTTGAGTTAAAGTGAGGGAAGACCTGCAGCTCTTCTATTCTCTTGAACATTTGGAGGCCATTGCAGGGTGATTAACTGGTCAAATTTCAGTATGTTGTGTCTCAAGGAAAAGGAAGAGCTGATGAAAGGGACAGAGGCAAGGGAATGCCTGAGTGTGGAGCACTCAAAATAAATTCAACATTTATTGTCTAAGGTCACCATCTTAAATACTATGTATGTGAGTGTGGGAGTATATTTCATGGTCCCTAAAAAAATGATTAATACAATAGTAACATCAAAGATCACTTACTACAGATCATCACAGATGTCACAATCATGAAAAAGTTTGAAATATTGTAATATATCTAAAATGTGACAGAAACAGGAAGTGAGTACTACATGCTGTTGGAAAATGGTGTTTATAGACTTAGTCAGTGCAACATTGCCACAAACCTTTAATTAGTAAAAAAAAAAAAATTGACAAGGCAATATTTGCAAAGCACAATAAAGCTAAGTGTGATAAAACAAAAGATGGCTCTAGAGTAGTTAGATGATAGATTTAAAATGGAGGTTACAAACTTGTAGAAATATTTATCACTAAACTACTTCATAGAGCAATCTTATAGGATCGCTATCTTAAACACATCTGTTACCATTGTTTCCCTTGAACAGAGACAGAAAGCAGGATGATTTTACATAAACTTTCTCCATGGGTAAGTGTGATATAAACTAGTCTTTTTCACACTGTAAATTCTTATCATTAATTTCACTGGGAGAATGAAAAATGTAATGACCACATAAAGCACAAAAGACATTGCATTAAATACTTCCTAGATAGTTCTATTTTAAGAATTATTAGACTATATTACAAATATTTGTTCATATATCTGTTAAGCCACAGAGGAGTATATCATACACTGTTCAATAGCAAAGGGGTTTCTCTTTTTTTTTCCCCCCTCAACATTTAGTACAATGCCTGTTATATACTAGATGCTTTACAAATGCTTGTGATATATTCAAGTTTTTTAAAAAATTTGTTTAATTTATTATTGTTATCATTTATTATCTCTAAGAGAGAGAGAGAAAGGGAAAGTGAGACAGAAAGCCATCAGGCCTAGGACTTGAACAACTGTCGGCCACGTGGGAGTCCAATATTTGCTGGCCCTTAAATATTCAAATTTAACTGAAATGTATTATTGAAAATATAATAGATCAAGATGAAAAAAATTCTCCAATTTGATAACCTTTCATTTCAAACTATTTGAGTTTCTGACTTACAAAAACCTTTCACTACGTTCTGTTCTACATTCTCCTTTAACATCAGTAAAGTTTAACAGAAATGCAATATCCATATTTTATTCATTTCAATTTAAATACGTTTTTAAGGTATCTAAATGGTTCATCATGTGTAATAACTGCAGAACTTTTCTAATCCAAGAATCAAATAAAAAAATCCAAAAAAAATGTTTGCCCTGAACTAAAAGTGAGGAAAGTTGTCACATTTCCTGAACACTTATTGTTGGATCTTATTATGAATCATTTTGCACATGCTCTTGAGTTATCATGAAGCATGGGTTTTCATATCAGTAAAGACCTTTATTGATATTCAGGCTTTTAAGAAAAGTGCTGTATGTGTTATAAATTTATACATGCGTGGTAATACGGTGGACATAAATATTTATAACATACAGATGATCCTTACATTGTTAAAGAAAGCATGAAAAAGATAGGAAAGGTTATCTAGAATGCTATTCTCTTTCACTTATTCCATTTATCCACCAAGAGTTTTTGGAATTCCAACTGTGTGCCAAGTCTATCCTAGATGACAAAGAACAGTGACCAAAGCAAAGTTTGCTTACAGATTAGTAAAGACAGATAGCAAGTATTTTACTATGTCATACAGGGTTAAATATTATGAAGGGTCAAAGCAAAGAAAGTTTTCTATTTTACTTTGCTTATTCAAGGATAGCTTTACTGCATAAAGACAGGAAGGAGATGAGAGAGACTATTAGGCCATAAAGTGAGGGAAGTGGATTTCAGGGAAACGGTAGGACGCTAAGTGGATCTGGTACATGTCAAGGTCAGCAGAGAATCCAGCATGGCAGAATTGGAATGGAGGAAGGCAAAGGGTGCAGCATAAGGTCAAAGGGACCTCAGGGCCTCAGTACTTCAGCCTGGCAAAACATTATAAGGATGCGCACTTTTTTTTTTTTTTTTGAAATATTTTGCTTTAGGGTGGGTGGATTTGCTGAAGAGACCAAGAGAGATAGAAAACGAGAATTCACCCCATGACTGGGAGGATGGCCACATGGCAATCCCTTATCTACCATTCTCCTCCCAGGATTTTGGGCATGCATGCACACACATATGGCCTGAGTTTTAAGCTGCTGGGTAAGGGACTCAGACAGTGGTCAACTGTGTGGGAGTCCAACAATGTAACCATTTCGCCATCTGCTGGTTCCAAGGATGTCCACTCCTACTCTCAGTAAAATGGGAAGCCACTAAAGAGGAGTGACTGATTCAACTCTGTTTTTAAATATCATTCTACTTCCAAGTGGATAGATCATGGTAGGGCCAATAACAGAGACAGAGCTTACACATTGTAGTTGCTAGCACTTTACATGGTACTTTTATATATTCTCATCACATGTAATTTTCTTGTCACATGCAATTTTTTTCCAAATTTCACATGAAATTTACCTATATCAAATTCCTCTATGATACAATATAACAATTGTTTGTATTATATTCATATTTAATTATTGGCATAGTGTATTTTTTATAGATTTACTGTACTCATTTAAATTTGCCTCAAAGACATGCTACCTATAACTCTCCCTCATTTACCTGGCTTTACATCATTTCCTTTTGTTTAATTTAATTTATTTGTTATAATTATTATTTTTTAAATTTACTGTAAGGCACATGAATGCAACAGAAACAGAGGAGAGGAGAGAGAGAGAAGGAAAGTGAGAAAGCAAGCTGTCAAGTCTGGGACTCAAACCACAGTTGGCCATGTGGGAGTTCTAATGCCCTAACCACCAAGCAACCTGATGATTCTACCTTTTCTTTATTTTTTAAAGAAAAACAATTGAGGGGCCAACTGATAGTGTGGTGGTTAATATAACTGGATCCCACATGGCCAACCATGCAGTTCAAACCCTGGACTGGTGAGAAACTCCAGGTATTCGTGCATGCCCAAAGTCCTGAAAAGAGAATGTAGAAGAAGAGATTGCAACATGGCCATCCCCAGAGGGGTGTTTTTTTGTTTTTTCTTCTCTCTCTCTCTCTCTGTCTCTCTGTCTCTCTCCTACAAGCACGCATGCCCTATAAAGAAATGTTTAATGTAGATTCTTGCTTAGTCATAATCTGCCTGCTTTAGCCTCCCTGAGTATCTGGGATCACAATTATGTTACCATACCCGGCATTCAGACTGGACTGGGAACTAAACTGGATCTCCCCATGTGGTTCCAATCGGCAAACCATAGTGTTGCAGCATGTGCCACTGTGGCTGGGCTTTACCTTCTTTTCTTAATTATATTTTCACCTACTAGGATTCTACCTTCTTATCTTCATGCTGCTTGCCTTTGAGCTTTGCTTTATTTATTTTTATTTATTTCTTTATTTTTTCTTTGCAATGTGGCTGATACGATTTGACATAGTTTTTTTATTTATTTATTTAACTTTATTTATTTTAATTTGACCAGAGAGGGACAGAATGAGAGAAAGAGAAAGAGAGAGAGAGAAAAGGAAAAGCAGCTGCCAAGTCCAAGACTTGAACCACGGTCGGCCATGTGGGACTCCAGCGCCTTTAACCACCATGGCACCTGCCAGCTCCATGATTCAATATATTAATGAATGAATGAATGTTTTTCCTTGCAATGTGACTGATATAATTTAACAAATTTTCCTGTTGAAAAATATTTCATTTTTTTTAAACCAGGGACAAAATCCATTTATGACATAAAAATCATGTCATTTCAGTAGGCAATTTAGAATAAATATTTTGATTGAATGGAAGAAACATAAGGACATAACTTCGTAAAAGAATATAACTTTCTCTAAATCTTTTTGGAATCCTTTTGCCTACCAGCCTCATGTACCATTGCCCTCTCCATATACACATCCTCAGAGTTGCGTGGTAGTATTAAGTTGAACAGAAGTATGATGGCTATTTGACCCTACAGTCTGGAGACCAGATCCTACCATGTAAGGTTGCTGTTTCTCATTTCTCAAGACCTTATGCAATTATATGGTTGTCAAGTAGCAAGTTGTCTGAGAGCAAACTTTTTCTTTTCCTTTTCTTTTTTGGGAGACATTTTTTGCTATAGGGCGTGTGCACTAGCCAGAAAGACAGAGAGAGACAGAGAGACAGAAAGCAAGAAATCACCCCCCAGGGGGAATGGCCATGTATCAATCCCTTCTCCTCCATTCTTGTCTCAGGATCTTAGGCACACACAGACACGTGCCTGGCATGAGTTTAAGCCACCGGGTCCAGGACTCAAACCATGGTCAATTACATGGGGGTTCAGTGACATAGCCATTATGCTAACTGCTGGTCCCTGAGAGCAAACTTTATTCTATGTATCAAAGCTGCAACAAATCTTTGCAGATTAGCAGAGGACCAGTTAAAATACTAACCAGTAAAAATTAAGAGAAAAATGTATTCTGCCTGTCTTTATTTAGTTTTAAATTTTAACAGAATTCTGACCAGCTTGCAAAAAGATATTCTATTGGGTAAAAATAAGTAAGGCTGAATACTGATTGGGATAACAACTATGGACCTGTGTTAACTAAGTAACATTGAACTAGAATGCACTGTCACCCATGCATACCTGAGTGAGCTCAGTTATCAAAATATAAAAGTGATCGTTTATGAGTTCATTCCAAAATGCCAACAAAGATTTACTAAAGCCCTCTCAAGAGAATAAGAGACACATTTATGAGGACCTGATGAGCCAAGTGATTTACACTGGGATGAAATCTATACATTGTTGAAACAAACAGTATTTTTAACTTCCTTCTACATATGAGATCGCTGCAAACAAGAGACAAGCTTACCTAAGCTTGCACAGCTACATTCAGTTCCAGTTTCCTCTGTATCTTGTGCAAACTAGGAGTCAGATGACACAAGAGCTTCTAGAATCTGATACACAATGTGAACAGACAATAGACATTGCCCAGATAATTTGCATTGCTTTGAATGTCTAAGTTCTTTGTTTTCTGTCTTCTGTCTCTCAACCTTCACTTTTTATTTTTTTGTTTTTCCCTATCCACTCCACACTTCCTGTGGCTCTTTCTTCTTCCTTTTTCAAAGTTCTCTGATACTTCGTATCTTCTTTTGAACTATATTCTTCCCTCTTTTCTAGATAAGAGGAACCTTGAGTGAGACAATTCAGGTTTAAGCATGCAAAGTATCAATTGCTTTTTTAGAATTATTTAATTTTATTATTATCATTATTATTATTTTATTTGGTATCAGTCATGTGCACTCACCAGAAAGAGACAGAGAAAGAGAGTAAGAAAGTAAGCCACCAGATCTGGGACTTAAACCGTGGTCAGCCATGTGAGAGTCTAGAGCCTTAACCACCTACTATCTACTGGCCCCCTGACTGCCTTTTAATTGTGCTAACTTGTTCAGCTAATGAAAATAAACCTCTCAAAGAGCAGAGATACTAGGAGGTCCATAGTACCCAGAAGATCTCTTCCAATTTTTTCACTCTTCATTCCCTCCACATACTCAGAATCTTTGCCTTCTCTGCTATTTCATAGGGAAAACTTATCTTCCAGATTTCTCTCTTTTCATCTTTGTTTTCAATAATTTTTAAACATTATTTATTGGTAAGATATCCATTTTTCAGGTAGATTTACATACTAATTATAATTCAGTAAATATGTGACGGGTAAAAGAGTATCAGTAAATGTCTTAAAAATAGAAGATAATTATCAAATTTCTTTCTTTAAGAATTATTTTAACTTTTATTTCTTTATTTTAGTTGGATCAGAGAGAGACAGAGTGAGAGTGAGAAGAGAGAGAAAGTGAACTGTTAGGTCCAGGACTCAAATCACGGTGGGCCATGTGGAGTCCAGAACCCTTAACTACCCTGCCACCTGCTGGCTCCTATCAAATTTCTTGATGGAGAGGTGCTTTGGTCTGTTCACTGAATGAGCTCAGTTGAAATACAGAAGTGATAACTGACCCAGCAGCAGTAATGTGTGCTAGCTACATGCTACTGCTTAGCAGATTGAGGCCACATGAGAGCCCCAGGTTTGATTTCAGCTCACACTAAAAGAAGCCAGATGAGGTGGGACAAACCTGTGGTCCTAGTTGCTGTGGAAGCTGGAGCAAGAGGATTGCAATGGAGTGAATCCCTGTCTAAAACACCACACACGCACCTGCACATACACACACACCCTCAAAAAGAAAAGTCATTACTGAGGCTATGAACCTGTTACATAAAATCAAATTGTGAAGACCAAAGTACACAACTACTATCAATCAAATAGTATAAAAATTGAATGGTTTAAAAATTAAATTAATTTGTGAATGATTAGCACAATTTTTTTAATATATGGGCATTCACCCAATCTATCCTTAGCTGAAAAACAAAAACATGAGTATTATAATAAATATGTCCAATAAAACTTAATTCTTTGCAATTTATTATTAAATGAACATATTCTACAAGGAAGAAATAACTGCCTTTTATTAGTTTCTTTAAATACTGAATAGCTAGGTGCCATATTTCCATTATAAAGTCTATGCTGTTATTTGATGAAAATATCATCCACCAAGACTGGCAGATGGCATAATGGTTATGTTGCTGGACTCCCACGTAGCTGACTGTGGTTTAAGTCCTGGACCCTGCAGATTAAAACTCTCACCAGACACATGTTCTTGCATGCCCAAGATCCTGAGAGGGGAATGAAGGAGAAGGGATTGTGGCATGGCCATCTCCCTGGGGGAAGGGGGGATTTCTCGCTTTCTATCTCTCTGTCCTTCTGGCAAGCGCCCGTGCCCTATAGCAAAAACATCTCTCAAAAAAAAAAAAATCTATCATCTATTATGGATATAAGCAAATTAGTGGCTCATGACAGGTAGTTTTAATTATCTAGATGTTATAGTCTATAGACTACAGTTAAATGATAATAAAATAATTTTATATTCAGTTCAGCTTTATTTTTTATACACATGTTAAATATAACTTGGAAGGGGAACCAGCAGTTAGCATAATGGCTATGTCGCTGGATTCCCATATAGTCGGCCGCAGTTCATGTACTGGACCCAGTGGCTTAAAACTCATGCCAGGCGCGTGTGCATGCGTGTCCAAGATCCCGAGAGGAGAATGGAGGAGAAGGGATTGCAGCGCTATATATATATATATATAAAACTTGGAAGTTATTTCAATTACATAGTATGCCCTATATATCATGTGTATTATGTAGGTATAATTTAAAATATAAAATATATCCTTACAGGGATACTTAGAACAAAAAAGTCAAATAGTTCTATACATTATATAGTATGTAAATAACTTTATGTAATTTTTATAGAATTATGCTCAGTGATTCCTTGTAGTTTGATACAAATTCACCAATTGGTGGATAGTATTAATTCTGAGGTTTAAACCAACAGGTGGGAGACAGTGATAGGTAGAAAATTTTAAAAAAGGAATTGAAATATGTTGTTTTACTAATATTTATAAGAATGTAACAGGTAAGTAGTCTTCTGTGGTCATGCATGGTATTTCTAGTATATTCATTTTGTGTGTTTTCTTTTGGTATGTAAAGAACTAAGTCAATGAAATTAGCCATGTTTCAGAGGATGTTTTTTCAAGAAAGAGGAAAAGAACAAGTTTAGAAAGAACAATAGTAAGGGTCCTATGGGGGATGTCTACATTGAGCCTTGTGTTTCTGCACTGCATGGCTTGTCACTTCTGCAGCATGGTGGTGACCATGGTTAATAAACCAGATACTCACAGATTCATACCGACTTCACTGTCCTACTTGGCCAGATTTCCGTGTCTTCAAATCCCTGGGCTGAGAGACAGCCCAAGATCACTCCCTAGGTGGTTTCTGTTCACAGGTTTATGTTGCTGACAATTGTGGCCACAATCTGTCACTCTCCCTGCTTCCTGCTGCTACCTGAGACATCTAGTCTGCCCAGAGGTGTGAGTCAAGGGGTTCAAGATTTTTTTCCCCTATGTCTGATGAGTTTCTCCTTATCTATCTTATCATGCCACCAAGGATACAGATTTTTCTCTACTTGTTTATTTCCAAGAATATTAATTTATTTTGGATTCATTGATTCAAAAAAGTATTTATGCATTTCTTGAAAAGCTAAAGAGCCCAAACAATGTAAAAGGTGCTAGGATCAGAAAGATGAGCTCACAGTGCCCACAGGAATGCTAAGATATCCACCAGAGAGCTAACAACTACACATGGAAAACCCAAAGAAGGCTTCACTGGAGTGTGGGCTGTAGGAGGGAGGGCCAGCATTTTAATAACATAAAAGCAGTCTTAGACCAAAGTGATTAGAAAAGGTAGGAGCCAAGCACTGTAGATGTGCAAATGGCCTGCTAGAATAAAAAGAGCACAGTGCCCACACTGTCAGTTCTATTTTGCAGGCATTCTGTTCGAATTGACCAAATGCTATCACATTTTTCATTAGTGTTTTCTAGTCAGTTATCTCAAATAGAACTGGAATATTAAAAACACATACTCTTTGATTCATCTGTGGTAGTGTGTTAAAGTGCTATGCACCTCAAGTTGAGACCATAGAGGCACAAGTTTCATTTCTGGTCCAAGCTAAAAACTGAGTACACTGGCATGTTCCTGTAATCCCAGGGCCTTGGGAGGCTAAGGCAGGAGGATCACAGCACAGTGAAACTGTGTCTTAAAACAAAACACACACACACGTACACACATATTCTTCCCACTTGTATTTGCATTTTTACTTGGCATTGAGTTCAGGTTTGCTTCCCAGCATATATTTTACACAATCTGCTTCTTTCCTTTGATTCTTCTTTGGATCCTACGGCTATCAGCCATTTGGATTTTATCTTGTGTGTGTCTGTGGATGCTACCAACATAAAACGAACAAGGCAGTCTAGATAAAGAAACTGTATGTATAAGTTGTTATTAATGTTTCTGTAATTTGCTAATTATTTATTCCTCAGCTAAAAATTGTAATGGGAGCTCAGTCACAGTGGTGGAGACTATAGGGTATCACCGTGTGATACTGGAGCCAACTGGGAAGGCCTGAAATCAGAGCCTGGGAGTGCCTGACTGAGCTGGGTGTGCTTACAGTCCATGATCTCAGTCAACTGGAACAAAGAGGGTGGTAGGGTTCCTTGTGTGATGAGACTCTAAGAAAGAAAGAAAGGAACAAACTTGAAAACAAAAGTTCTAGTGATAAAAGAATTATTAGAAGCTTAAAGTTAAAATAGAGATTAGGTTTATCTGAATTTTTCACTTAAAATAATTTTTTATCTGATTCCTGTGGCTAAGGAAAGTACCAATACTACATTTAGCCATTTATTGTCCCAACTAAGCTTACTGAGTATGAAATAAAATGCTACTCTTTAAAAAAATTTTTAACCATTCACTAATCTTACCATGAATTATTTCATCCATCTTTCTTATTCCAGTCACTAATATTTAAGTAGCTTATATTTAATAGGGA
>NW_006208436.1:983811-999125 GCF_000334495.1 Tupaia belangeri chinensis
TTAGTTTATAATGAGACATAAATGTTTTATAAGAAAGACAAAACTCAATTAATCAGTGCCACATTTACTCTGAGGATATGATTTCTTTATTTTAACTTATTTTTTAATGAAATAATTTGGATGAATTCCCTGCTCATTGAAGAATATATATACCAGTTATTTTTAAATCTGCACACTGCTACTTGGGTGAATAAATAACTAAACAGGGAAGGCACTTTGGATTATTTCCTAAACTACTTTCTGTAGATTAATAAATCTATACAGAAAGCATCTTTGTTCACTCACAGGCTATCTTGTTGCTGAATTGTATAAATCAAAAGAAATTCAGGCTGACCCATGGGAGCAATAGCATGCAGTGGTTGACACTGCTACAAGGTTTACTCCTCAGTCCACTCTAATACCAGCTTATTGGTACATGCCTGCTGTCCCAGCTGTGAAAGGAAGGAAGGAAGGAAGGAAGCAAAGGAAGGAAGGAAGGAAGGAAGGAAGGAAGGGAAGGAGGGAGGGAGGGAGGAAAGAAAAAGGAAAGAAGGAAAAGACGAGAGAGAGACTGTACCTCCAACAGGGTCTTGATGCTGAGATCTACCCTGAGCTTCAGTCAGTCCCAGATCATGACCATGTACACCCCTGATAGACTCAGGGATGTCACCAGATATGAACTCAGAACCTTCCTCGATAGGTCAGTCTCTCAGCATCCATTTTACTGCTACACCAAACATCCAGCCACCTCTTTCCAATATTTTTTTATTGTGCATGAAAATGTGAAAAAAAAGCTATTACAGAAACCATATACAAAGAACTCAGGAGACCACCGGATGGTAGAGTCTGGACTCCCACATAACCACAGTTTGAGTCCTGGACCTGGTGGCTTGAAAATCATCCTGGGCGTACACGCATGCATGCCCAAGATCCCAGGTGAAGAGTAGAGAAGGGATTGTGGCATGATCGTCACCTCCGGGGTTGATTTCTCACTTTCCCTTTCACTGTGTCTATCTCTCTCTCTCTACCAAGTGCACATACCCCAAGGGGAAAATAAATAAAAATAAAAAAAGAACTCAGACTTTCTAGAATAAAATGTTTAGTATTTTAAGAATAGAGAATTGATCTCTTCTTATGCTGCTCAAATATCAGAAGCTATGCCATTGTGAACCAGGATGGTAACTGAAGAAAATAAAGGACATCCAAATGAAACTCACCTCACCATAGGTTTGAGAACAGGGATATATAACTGAGCTCAAAATTGCAACATAAGATTGAGTGTTGGTTGCTCCTGGAAAAGACTCCAGATAAGATTGTAAGCATTCACGGCCCATCCCTTTGTTCTGTATGGACCATTCTAAGAAACAATGGTGGAACAGGCATTATGGCAGGAACCCACGAGTACCAGTGACCTGTGCTAGAACCTTGGTCACCAATAGCATAACTGCAGATTAAATAGACCCAGGGCTCCCCAGCATCAAGGGCAGTGAGAAGCCATTCTAGCACTTAGATGCAAGGTAAATTCAATCTCCTGGAATCAAATCAGTTTCTATAAAACAGTACCTGGGGGAAGATAAGAACTGAAGAGAGAGGTATTAGAAATACTACTAATAGCAGCAGAAGAGGCCTCTAGATTGCAGGAGAGAGATGGAGGTAGGAAAACAGGTGACTATGTCAATGAGATCTGTTGAGTCTATTTGGATGCCAAGTGAAGAATTTAACATATGACCAATCAGATTCCCCACATGTGTATACAGCAAATACAGAAGTCGCGCATGACAAGGTATCTATGTAGTGGAAAGTTGGAAGAGAAGATGAAATTGAGAGAATATAAAGTAGATGATAAATCCATAGAACATAGCAGTAATGTATGAGGTGAGGCAGGTTTGAGAGTTTACATGATAAATTACATTGAAGACATTTTTAGTTTAAAAGACCTTAGGTGTATATAGTCCTATTTCAGAGCATATGATGGTATGTTGCTAGATACTTAAGTTAGTTTGTTTACTCCCCATGACAAAAAAAATGTAGATTGAACACACTAATTTACCAATTTTAATGAGGAAGAATTCAAGACAAAAAGGAAATACAACTTTTTCCCAAGCTGTTTAGTAGCTTTACTCAGTAAGTGGTGGAGTAGAAATCCCACTATGGGGGCTTAGCTCCAGGGCCACTGCACACAATAGGGGTGGTGGAGCACACAGTATGGGCTTTGGAGATAGAGGACTGGATTGTCTCTCGCTAGCTATGAGGAGTTGAACAGAACCTTAATTTGGCTAAGGCTAATTCTTTACGAAGAATCTGAGCTCCAATGGAACTCATGGAGTCCCATGACATAATGTATTAGTTTCCCATTGCTGCTGTTACCAATTACCACAAACTTAGCGTAATGAATGGCACATATTTATTGAGTTGCCTGCATTTCTGGAAGCAGACCTTCAAAATCAAGGTTCAGTAGGACTGTGTTTTAGGGAAGAATCTGTTACTTAATCTTTTCCAGCCTGTATTAGCTGCCTGCATGCTTGCATTCATGACCCCTTCTGCAATCTTCAAAATGCATCACTGCGACCTCTGGTTCCATCTGCACATCTTTAGGGGCCCCTGACTGGCCGTGCATCCTTCTTGTAAGGACTATGTGGTTATTTGGTAAACCAGGATGAGCTCCCCATTTTAAGATCCTTAACTTGATCATTTCTGCAAAGTCTTATGCGATGTAAACTAGCATACCCACAGATTCTGGAGACTCATACCTGAATATCTTTAGAATGAGCATTCAGCCTTCTCAGTGTGTGTAGAGTAAGAATAATAATAATATCAATACTGACAACAGTAATAGAAGTTTATCGAACATCCCTCTTGATAAACAATTCTCTATGCATAGCCTTTGAGAAGAGGTGGAAAGCAGTCAACTTGTGATTGACATATAATAGGCATAAATAAATTGTAGCTATTATTATCACTATGAGCATTATTATTCACTTTTATGAGGAGAATTAATATGCATAATTCTCAGAGCATACTCTTTCAAATGCCCTGCCAAATAAATTTCTCACTTCTGAAAGATGACCTTTCTAACTCTCCTCTTATAAAGGCACCAGGCACAACACATAATTGCAGTTTCATACTCCATCTTCAATTGCAAATCAATTATAGCGATGGCATTCCAATTGTTTCATTGGCCAAATGAATAAGTATTAAAAAAAACCTGTCTGGTAAACCTACCCCTTAAAAATGTTTTCCCATCCTCTCTGCTATTTCTTCTTCAAGCGATTGCTACTTTATAAAAATTTGTGAAATATACATACAAAAGGATATGTGACATACTCGTGAGTGTAAAAATACATCACAAAACATCATCCACTGAATAGAAGATTGCTAATCTGTTTAAAAACTCCATGTGCCTCATGCTTTTCTCTCTCTCTCTCTGCCAGAAGTTTTATTAGTCCTTTGTCTTTCTGTGCAATTTTTATAAGCTTTTCATTTCAGAATAGTTTACCAGACAGGACAGTTGTAGAGTTTCCATGGATAGCTCAACCACATTATTAAGCTTCTTATATTATAGCATTATATATTTGATGCAACTGAGTAAAACAATAATAATATTAGTATAATAATAATAACATACTTCGTTTGGATTTCTCAGATGTTTTCTCATGGCTATGCTAGGTTGGTAGGTTTTGGTAGGTGATGACCACAGAGGTAAAGTGCTATTCTCAGCACACTATATTAAAGGCCCATGCTATCAACATGACTTACCAATAACCACCTGGCTAAGGTAGCATCTGTCAGTTTACTCCATGGTACAATTTTTCTTGCTAGCCCCAATTAAATTCTCAGCTCTTCAAAATTAAATCACTATGTGCAGTCCACACAAAAGCAGTGAGGATGGTCCACTTTCTTGCTATGACCATGTCTGCATAAATTACTTGGGATTCTGAATGAGAAATTTGTCTCTTTTCCCCATTTGTTTAATTGCTCAGTTATTTTCTAAATCAGTATATACTCAGAGAAATTCATTTTGTACTTTTGGTAATAATCCAGTATCATTTACCTTGATGCTCAAGTTGTTGCAGCTTTGATTATTGGGAACTTTGACATTTGCCTCCTGTGTCCCTTTGACATATCCTCATCATTCTGTTTACTGAGCACATTCTTAGTTTTGGGAACTAAAGATGCTCTAGGTTCATCTTGCATATTCTCCAGACTCGTTCTACAATTATGTACTTCTTTAAGGAGCTCCGCTTTCTTGTATTGGAGAATGATACTACAATAGAATCCAAAATCTCATGCTAGGTATACTTCTTGTTAATGACATAACATTGCTTCTAGGCTCTCTCAGAGGACAGAGCTAGGCAATAAATGTGTGAATACTAACCCTTGTGTACACTAACACGTATTTATGAATATTTCTGCATATATCTATCTGTATCTAATTAAGCTAAACATGGAGTCTCACTGAATTATAAAACTATCTTTATTTATATTAAGTCTATTTTTTCCAGAAAGAGAAAAAGAGAAACATTTCCAATAGGGTCCTCACACTGCAATTCTCCCCCCCACCACCCCACCCTGCCTCCTCGGTCAGCCTGGATCATGAGCAAAGGTGTACTCAGTGTACTTAGGGAGGCCTCAGGATGCAAACCTGGGACCTTCTTATGTGAGTCTAGTCTCAGAGTATTGTATTACCACTGCACTTCTGGCTGGCCCACATTTAACCAATTCTAATCCAGTATCAAAAAGTTTATTTTAGTTTTCCTTCTTGCTTACAAGCAACTTCCGACTTTGACAGGAATAAATCTGGATCTCACTGCCTGAAATCCATTTACTTATTTATTCAATATCCTGTATTTCTTGAATGTTTGAAGTAGACAGGTTATATATTCAGTTAATAAATTTATATCTCAATGTTCATTTTAAATGGATTTATATAAAATAGTTGGTTTATATCTCAAAACACAATTTAAAATATACATAATAAGGCACTATGTGTTACCAATAGTCAGATGAGCATATTCCAAAATTATAGATGAGCTATTTTTGAAATGTACCTTTAAATTTTTAGCTTACATGGTTAGAAACTATATTCCTCAGAGGTCAGAAACTATAATAAAATAGTAATCCATATGATAAGCAAATGCTGGAACTGGCATTTACCCTGGAGGTATCTTTTGATAGCTGTTGACCTAGATTCTGGGACATAATGACCAAAGTGCTTGAGGGATATGAAGCGAAACCTGGAACCTCAGCAAATAGGTTAAATCTGAAACCACTATTAAAATCCCATATAAACCCCACAAAGGGCAACGTTCTCTTCAAACAAACAAACAAACGAAAAATCTCTGATAAGAAAGCCTATTATTGAAGAGGTATAAAAACATCTTCCCTTAAGAATATCTTAACAATCCTACACCTAAACAAGTTTGACACTATTAGCAATATCAGTATAGTTCAAAATAACTCAATATGAAATTCAGTTTTAATTGATTACAAATTAGGGTTCCCACTAAATGTGTCCCCCAGAAGGAAGTACCAAATATGCATGGAAGGTATAGACATTTAGCAGATCCATAGCAGAGAAAGAGAACATTTCAGGGAGTGACAAAAGGAAAAGTTAATATTTAAAGAAATAATAGCTGGTACTTTTTCATAATTGATGAATGATGTGAATTCACCTATACAGGAAGTTCAACCTTAAGAAAGATGATTTAAAAAAATCTTCAGTGAGACACATGGTAGTGAAATTGCATAACTTATAAAAGAACTAAAAGAATAAAGGTGTTCTATGCAAACAACTGACCCTTAAAATGACAATGACTTCTGCATAACAATGGAAGAAGAAGGAAAAAATAATAATAATTGCTATTAACCTGGAGATATACTCCTATCAGATTTTTCAATGAATAGGAGTAGAAATTAAAATAATTTGAGTCATAAATTGTTCATGAATAAATCTAAAAACCAAATGCTTCCTAAAACACTACATAGCATCTACTTCAAGAATAAAGAAAATTATCTGAGGAGAACGGCCTAAGATACTACAAAAATTAAGTTAGCAGTAGGGAGAATGGAAATAACACGTTAAAGATCTTTTGTGATTAAAAACGGTGATAAAGATAGTTTAACTTTAGATTTTTTTTAAAGAATTATTTTATTTAACTTTACTCATTTATTTATTTATTTTAATTTGACTAGGGAGGGACAGAGAGAGTCAGAACAAGAGAGAGAGAGGGAAAGTGAGAAAGCAAGCCACTAGGTCCAGGACTCAAACCACAGTCGGACATGTGAGAGTCCAGCACCCTTAACCGCCATGTCACTTGCCGGCCCCGGTAACTTTAGATTCTGGCATGATAAATTTGTATTTAAAATATCTGTTGTAAATAGTAAAAACAAAACACGATTAAATAACTACATTATTATTAAAAGGGAAGAAGATGAAATAATAGAGAATTAAAGACAAAACGAGGCCAAAATTGAAAAAAAAAAGTCACTTAGAAAAAAATAGAATATAAGATGAAAAATAAGATAATGGGCACCAGTAGATGGTGCAATGGCTATGTCACTGGACTCTCATGTAGTTGACCATGGTTCAAGTCCCGGACTGGTGGTTTAACTCATGCCAGGCGTGTATGCGTACATGTCTGCCCAAGATCCCAAGAGGAGAATGGAGGAGAAGGGATTGCAGCGTGGCCATCCCCCCTGGGGGATGATTTCTAACTTTCTGTCTCTCTCTGTCTTTCCTGCGAGTGTATACTCCCTATAGCAAGAACATTTCCAAAAAGATTAAAATAGAAATAAGATAGTGGAACTGTACTCAACTAAATCTATAATCTCAATAAAGGAAAAGAAAATAAAGAATTTAGGTAAAATAGATGATAAAAGTGAATTTTAGAGAGTTACATGATGATTTAATAAACATATATAATGCAAAAGGACATATAAAGTTTGAGTAAAAGTGCAGATAGCAATATAACCAGGAACCTTCTAATGTAAGATTGCCTTGCAGAACATTACATTTTATCACTGTACCACCATTTGGTCCCAAGTTTTCTTTTATTTATTTATTTAGCTATGGGATGCATATGCCTTCTGGAGAGAGACAAAGAGTGAGACAGAGAGAGAAAGCACCCCCAAATAGATGACCAAATCATAATCCCCTCTCCTTCATTCTCCTCTGGGCTTTGGGGGCATGCATGCACACATGCCTGGCAAGTTTCTCAAGCCACTGTGTCCAGGACTCAAACCACAGTCAGTCACGTAGGATCCAGCCATCTTAATCACCACGCCACAAGCTGGCCCTCCGTAAAATATTTTTTATTGAAATAACAAGTCTCAGAGACAGATCAGAGATAGATGGTAGAAAATATTTTCCTGTATTTTTTGAAGACATGTATATATATATTTATATTTTAAAATTAATATCCAGCAGATAGCGGGGAGGTCATAAGGCCAGCAGGTACCATGAAGGTTATAGTAGCTGAATCCCAACTGTGTAGTTCAGGCCCCATACCCAGTGCCCTGAAAATCACACTGGGCTTGGGTGTGTGCATACACAAAATTCTGAGAGGAGGATGGAAGAGAAGGGATTGTAGTGTGGCCATTCTCCCTTGAGGGGTGATTTCTCTCTCTCTCTCTCTCTCTCTCTCTCCAGCAAGTGCATGTACCCTATAGCAAAAACTAAAAAACAAAAGAAAAAATAAACTTAATATTGACATCATGTGTGTGTGTTTGTGGGGACCAGATAGGACTGTAGGGAAGAGAAAATATGAAAGCAAATATGTGGGAAAATGCAAATTTGTGCTTTTTTATTTTTTTATAATGACCTAATTCAAAATTTATTATAATACTCTTTAAAATATAAACCAAATATAATATAATTATAATCAATTCCCACGATTGGAGGATGTGGAAAGGGCACACTTTCCTTGATGATACTGCCTCTGGTGGGTACAAAGGCAAAAGGGGCTTCCAAGGAATGGGCAGCTCAGAAGTGGGGTCTGGGCCGTGAGGCCAGGTTCCTCTGTAGCAAAGCGGTATTACGGTGAGATAGACTTACTAACTGGTACATGTGTGTTGGCCTTTTAGTTTGGAGGTATTTTTAGTTTCAGGGTCTAGGTGGGAAGTCAAAGAAAATACAATAGTAGGCAGAGATTAAGTGCTTTGTCTGATATCATAATATGTTTGAGCATAATCATTTATAAACTAATCACATACTTTTGAGCTAAATTAATTAGATGAGTTTAAAGGGTAATTAAAATCTCACATTGGGTACTATGGATATTTCAGTTCCTCAGTTATAAGATTTACGCTTCTGTTATACTTAGGAGTCCCTGTGTTTTTGTAAGACATAAAGGCTGCTTTCTTTCCACCATGAGCCCAGGAGGCAGAGGCCTTCAAAGCTACCCCAGATAGAAAGTCAATAGCAGAAGGAAGTAAAATCACCACAAATGGAGTCATAATTCTTCTCAGGCCTGTGATATAGAAGAATCATGCATCTCATATGGGAATACCTGTCAGGAATATTATGTTTTTTTCCTTGAGAGGTTTTTGCTATAGGGAGTGTACACTCACCAGAAAGACAGAGAGACAGAAAGCGAGAAAGCGAGAAATCACCCCCCCACCAGGGGGGGATGGCCTGTAATCCCTTCTCTTCCAGTCTCCCCTCGGGATCTTGGGCACATACACACATGCGCCCAGCGTGAGTTTAAGCCACCAGATCCAGGACTTGAACTGCAGTCAACTACATGGGAGTCCAGCAACATAGCCATTATGCCAACTGCTGGTCCCCAGGAATATTATCAAATCATGTTTAACATTTGTTCCAAGGCTATAATGTCAATAATAAAAAAAATAATATAATAGCCTCTAATTATATAAGGTTAACTATTAAGCCAAAGAGATGACTAAAATATGTTTCTTTTCTTTTTTTTTACTGTAGATAGTACAATAAAGATCATCTGGTTATAGAGACAGACAGCAAAATACTTAATAACCCTTGGTGGTAAGTGCTGAAAGTAAAGATTTCTGGAAAGTCAGGTAAGCAGTACCTAACACACTCCTGAGCATCAAGGACATCTGAAGTGGGGAGAGGTCCCGAGAGGGTGATGAATAGGTGACTAAGAGAAAAGGCAGCCTTGGCATGAACAATGGCCCAGAATAATTAAAATAAATAATATGTTCTGGGAACAACTTGTAGTACAATGTAACTATATAATAAGTTGTAAAAAGAGGAAGAAAAAAGGTAAATAAAGAGTTAAATAACATGGAATCTAAGTTAGAGAGATTTTCAAATCCATGCTAAGCAATCTGGAGTTCATCTTGACAGTCAATCATAAGCTAGAAGATAAAACTTCATAATACAACATCTGGAGGAGTCTGACCCGGTAGAGCCACTTTTTTTATAATTTTTTTTTTTTTTTTTTAGGATTTTGCCATAGAGTGTGTGTGTTCTCTGGAGAGAGACAAAGAGAGGGAAAGTGAGAAATGACCCCCCGGGGGCGGAGGGGACAGCCAAGCCACAGTTACTTCTCCTCCATTCTCTTGGGATTTGGGGCACACATACACATGCCAGGCATGATTTATTTTTATTCATTCATTCATTCATTCATTCATTGAGATTTTTGTTTTTGTTTTGTTTTGTTGTTGTTTGTTTTGCTATATGCACCGGCGGGAGAGACAGGAAGTGAGAAATCACCCCCCAGAGGAATGGCTATGACATAATCGCTTTTCCTCCATTCTCCTCTCTGGATTATGGTCACACAAGCACACATACCTGGGGTGAGTTTCAAGCCACGGGCCCCAGGATTTGAACTATGGTCAATCATGTAACAGTCTGGCACCTTAACCACTATGCTACGTACTGTCCCCAGAGACTCTCGTTAATGGCAAAGTGGGGAGTCATGAGAATGAAAGATTGAGAAGAGGAAAATGGAGAAGGTGTTATCTACATAAGAAAGGAGGAGGGAATGAACATTTATTGAGCAACACTTATGTCAGAGACTGTGATAGACTTTGCGTATGTACTCAGTCTACACTACCTACCCATGAAAGCAGATATAATGCTTAGTATAAATTTAAGGGAAGTAGAACAAAGAGCCACAGTCATGCAATTTAACTACTAGTCATTTAATCTACCTAGTTAAAATGACTTCTCCTAAGGGATAGACACTATTTCTTTCCAGAGCAGCAGACTGACTTTTACATAACAAACTGTCTAGTACTGAGTTCAAAAGTTAAGGTTTCTGGGACCAGCAGTTAGTGTAATGGCTATGTCACTGGATTCCCATGTAGTCGACCGTGGTTCACATCCCGGACCCAGTGGCTTAAAACTCAGGTCGGGCGCGTGTGCGTGCATGCCCAAAATCTGAAGAGGAGAATGGAGGAGAAGGGATTGCGGTGTGGCCATCCCCCCTGGGGGGGGGAGGTGATTTCTCACTTTCTGTCTCTCTGTCTCTCTCTGTCTGGCGAGCACACGCACCCTATAGAGAAAACCTCTCCAAAAAAAAAAAAAAGTTAAGTTTCCTTAGTAGTGGTTTCAAAGAAAGCAACTGAAGAACTAAACTTCTTGGATTAGAGTCAAAGAAAATCTACAGGTGAAGGAAGTCCGGCAAAGTGAGAGGAGAAGAATGTGACTTCAAGTGCAGGTGAGGAGGCTGGAGGAAAAGCACCTGCACTTGCCGTGAAAGACAGACATTTGGAAAACTATGCTAGCCTCAACTCTTAAGAATATTGAATAAGACTTCCTTACAAAAACATGTCTCTTGTGAGTAGTTTAGAGACAGTTCAAATAAAGTGACTGCATTTCTTTATCTCTGTCCTGTTGCTTACATGGACCCTCAACACATTGGATAATGCCTGCTCACTTCAGGGTGAGTCGTCTTTACTCAGTCTGTTGATTTAATTCTAAATTTCTCCTGAAACATCATGACAGACACAGGAGGAAATAATATTTTACCAGCTATCTGGGCATTTCTTAGCCCAGTCAAGTTGATAAATAAAGTAAACCATTACGGTAAGTGAGTTCAGTACAAGAACAGATGTCCAGGCAGAAGAGACCAAGAAGAATTTAATTTTCCGAAGACCTCTCTGAGACATCAGAAGGAGAGTATAGGATCTCCACTGAATGTAAATCAAAGTTTATTCAGCTATCAAAGAGAAGACAATTTCCTTTAAGACCCAGGTTTTCTTAGGAACGACAACAGTTAACATCCAAATTAATTTACCAAATGACATGAAGGACTGAGTATTGTTTAGTAAGCAAAACTTCTGAGTAACACCAACATCTACCCACCCTTACAAATCTGCTTTCTCTCAGAACAGGGAAACTCTAGAGGGAAAGTATCATCCTAGTTCAAATGCCTTCACCGCAAAGCCTCCCAAAGTTTAGCTAGAATTTTGGAATAAATGCATATTACAACTGCTTGTTTATTTATGTTAGTAAGCCTACAAATGGATGTTTCATTGTTTTGGACTAACTAATAATTAAAATTATTTTAATATTTATTGTTAAAATATGTATTTTAGGTTAGTGAAAAATGAACAAAGTCCCTCAAATTCCTGAAAAGATAGATACATGATCATTAAATTCAGATTTTTCTATTTAAATATTTTCCCTCGTGATAAATCTCAGAGCCAAAGTATGGCTTGGAAATTCAATAAAGAACATTTCCTTTTCTCACTGACCTGAGTACTAATATAGTTAATAATGCATCATTTTATTGCACACAATAGGAAGGAATTAATTTCCAATTTTATTATAATGTTTCACCAGGTGTAAACAGATAGACATTAAGTGACTTTTATATGCTACAAATTTAACTATGGGAAAACAATTTAGATATTCTGGTAAGTAATCTGAAGAAAGCTTATGAAAAGTAAAAGCTAATTTCTGAAAGAGGCAGACAATATATGTCATTCTTAATAGACTTTTCAATAAATTCCCCATATCTAGGAAGCTTTAAAAATAAAAGCCCATAGCTGTCCCTTGTATATCTGCATTTTTAATATAGTTCCATTTAGGAAAGATAGGCTATTCAAAAGGGAAGCACAATTGCTTTAATAGGGAATGGCATGCAGTTGTACTGAATTGTCTGATGTGGTCCCTTTTGTAAACTAGATTTTAGCAATATTTGTATTGTTCAAACAAAATCAGATCAAGACATCACTAAAGAAGGCAGCAGCCACAGAGAAAAACCTGGATTGTTTTACGAGAAAAGATTAATTAGCCTAGGAAATGCAGGCTAGTGATCTCATTTAGAGATTTGGACTCTAAACCATGAATATTTCAATACTCTGTTGAAGAAAAACGAAAGGTAATTTTTTATTTTAAATTGAAAAATAGAAAGAGACGCCAAGTAATGTAATATGATCCCCAACTATTTTCCCTTTGATGATAAGGTCCTTAGTATATAAACATATACTAAATTTCACTCAAAAAATGAGAATAACCAAATGTGGGGGAAAGTGACTAGAAATTCAATGCTACATTTTAAATGTAGATACGAATTATATATACATTGAAACACTTTTTTGCATTGCTTGATGGGAGCATTTAGTGTGGTAATGTATTCAGGAGCACTTTGGGCTCTAAGTAGAAAGCATTAAGAGAACATTATTATTAGTATCCTTCTAGGGTGGAAATGCGTACACCCTGATTCAATATATAAGACTAATAAACATAATTATATGCCACCACTACAGTGACTTCCACTCAATGGCAACGGCATTCTGATGAAAATCCCTTTCATAATAAAATAAGAAATGTCTACAGAAAGCTGTCCATTATAAAAAAATTTCCTCAGAAGCTTTAATATTTTGTAGACAGACAAATATGAAGGAATGTTAAATTGTAATGTGATTTACCCAGTGAATGATGTTGGGCAAGTTGGTTATTATATCTAAAGCCTGTTTTCCTATCTGTCATATGGTCTGTAATATAAATGGCTATTTCACATATGAAATTTATATAAAATTCTAAGCTGTTTGTCTGAAATACAGTAATTCCTCAGCAGCAAATAGGAAACCACTGGAGGCAGGTAAAGGCAATACAGTTGCATGTAGTGTCATAGATTTCTTCTAAACATTAAAGAAAAAAATGCTAAAAGTTATAGATGTATATCGATCAAATGCGAAACTAACTTGCTTATGTCAGGCCTGTAAAAACGGACAAGGTACATACGCTTTTTATTTTAAAGTCTGAGACATCCAGGAACTTATATAACGTGCTCTGCTTTAAAAATATGTATTATATAAGTATATTGTGTAAAATCCAGGAATTACTTTTCCTTAATATTTATCAAGGTGTTTTATTTTGTTCTTATTGTTAAAGGAGGTAAAGAATATAGAGAGGATTCAGGGGAAAAAAATCAAAAGAAATAATTGTAGAGATATAAAATGATCCTCGAAGAAAATGGTTGAAGTAGCTGGCATTACTTAATTTGAGATGAAGTGGCTAAGAAAGAGTGAGATGAGACATCTTCCTTCACTAGGATCTCAGTTGAACTAGATGATTTCTTGAGATCTACTTTTCTTTTTCTGTAATCTATAATGTTATTTTCTTTTAAAATAAACATATAGGTAGCTACAGATAAAGATAGTTCAATAAGCGATGTATAATTGACAATAAACATTAGCATTAAGAACATTGGCTATTACCTACACATACTCACACTTAGTGTTTCTCAAAGCTCAGGCCCAGAATCACACAATCAGAATTGCTTGGTGATTGTTAAAATATAGATTCTGAGTACTTCTCCTAGATTTACCAAATCAGAATCTTTCGTGGCTAGATTTGAGAATCTGAGAATTTAATAAGCACAGCAACAATTTGCATGGGCACTGATGTTCTCAGAGAGAATTGCTGGCTTAGAGAAGATGTTTGCTTTCGTACATTTTTTGTTGATTTTCAGGGTCACCATGGTGGTAACCTCCAGGCAAGCTAGTCTGGAGAAAGGGAAAGTGGCAAGTGTGCAGAGTAAGGTTTCATGAACCAGGACTGGTAACTACCATCCATTCACACTCTCCTAGCTACAACTCAGTTATATGTTCACACCTTATCTGGTCTAGCTGCATGGGCAAAGAGGGAATAGCAACTCACCACCTAATTCTAAATACCTGAAAGACAAGGATTCTTTTTCACTGCCTGTCAAAGTGTGGTTTCTGTGATCCCTAAAGTTTCCTGTGATCCCTAAAATTCCCTGCATCTCATTCCAAATGGATCAAAATCTTCTGCTATGGGGCCTGGAAATAATCATTTTAAGTAATTTCTAGAGATTCTTAGATATCCTGAAATTTGAGGTCCTCACCAGTGTTTCTTTTGTGTGACGTTCTCTACCATGTTGTCTCCAGAAGGAATTCTCTTTTACTTTTTTTAGAAATAACAATCATTTTTTAAAAAACTATTTTGAAAGTGTTTTAATGAAGAATTGCACCAAAATTAATTCTCAAAATGAAGACCTGTATGTAAACAATCTTAAATACCAAGTGAAGAAAAAAATGCTTATGGGGCCAGCAGGTGGCGTGGTGGTTAAAGTGGTGGACTCCCACACGGCTAACTCTGGGTACAGTCCTGGACCTGGTAGACTGCTTTCTGTGTGTGTGTGTGTGTGTGTGTGTGTGTGTGTGTCTGATAAGCACACGTGTCTGATAACAAATTAAATAATAATGACTAAAATTAAATAAACTTCAAAAAAATGCTCATGAGCTGATGCCAAGTGCTGGAGATTTTGCCCTAGATTTCTTCCAACAAAGGCCATGTTCTGGGTAAGAGAGAGAATACATCCAATTATGGCTTTATTTCTGTTCTATTGAGACAAAAATTTAATTTCTATATTAATCTCTTTTTTTTAACTACAGAGATCTCTTTAAATAAATGCCAATGTTCTTCCCTGAGGAATGATTATATCATTGTGTGTATGTGTGTTTGTGTGAGTGTGTGTGTGTGTGTGTGTGTGTATGTGTGCCATAGGGCATATGCACTTGCCAGACAGAGAAGAAAAGTGAGAAATAACACCTCCAAGAAGAATGGCCATGACACAATCCCTCCTCCTCTATTTTCTTCTGAGGACTTGGGGCATACACGTACATGAGCCCTGTGTGATTTTCTTTCTTTCTTTTTTCTTTTTTATTATTTATTTAATTTTTTAAATTTAAATTTATTTACATTCATTCACTGCACATCATTGCAACATGCAAAATGAGATTCCCCATCCAGAATACACTGTATATTGGCTCAATCAAGCACATCAACATACATGTTATAATCAACAAATAATTTTCCATTTCTTGTTTCCTGTATATTTTGCTTTTTTTCCCATCCTTGATTCCCTATCCCTCACCCT
>NW_006208436.1:999300-1078893 GCF_000334495.1 Tupaia belangeri chinensis
AGCCTCATGGAATAGAATAAACATACTATAATGTAGCACCTAGCTAGGGTCATATTGCTTACTGAATCAAATAGGTATTTTTAATGCACTTTTTTAAATTTCAAGAAAAACCGTTTTTGTGGGATTTTTTTTCTGAAACTTTTTTAAATTAATTTACATTCATCCCCTAAGTATCATCACAGCATACAAAATGATTTCTCATCAGAATATACTGCATAGTGGCTTTATCATGCATCTTATCATCAATAATTTTCCATTTCTAGTTTCATATATACATGTTTATATATATATAGAGAGAGAGACAGATATTATCATCTTCTATTCCTTTCCCCCCCACATTTTATTGATCACACAATTTCTTAAATAATCTAACTACTTTCAATAGCACGTTCAGCTGGTAATTTCAAGAAAAGCAGTTTTGAAATGCTAAGGAACTTTGCTTAAAACTTAAAGCCAGGAAAAGGCTAGGATTCTGTTGAAATAATAGGTACATGAACCTATTGACAGCTCAAGACAGGACAAAAAACCTTAAAACAGGACAACAAAGCCTAGAAGAAAATCAGCAATGTTTTAGTCAAAAGTGACAGAATGCTATTTCACCAGTTCAGTCTCATGTACTTTATCTTCTGCTGTGGTTTGATCTTCCCAATTGAATTCTGGGATATAATATTCAACTCCAGACCTGTCCCTACAATTCAGTTGTCCGTTTTCTTAGTTATTGAACTCTTATTTCTGAGTGTCTGTATTTAATTTTCCTGATAGTCCTGTGTGTTTTTCAAGCTGCCGGGTCTGGGACTTGAACCACAGTCGACCATTTGGAAATCCAATGCCTTAACCTCCGTGTCACCTGCAGATCCTGAATCTTTCTTTCTAAGATAAGGCATGTTATTGTTGCTTATTTACTTGAATATAAACAACATACATTTGGTAAACAGCCAATAGTTATTCAGCACCCCACAACATACGAAGCACATAGTAATCCAGTAATTACAATGATCTTGATTAGAGACCAGAGATTTCCAAAAATAGCAAGATGAAATATATAAATGGAAAATATCAAATGTATTATAATATTTTTAAGGAAAAAAATCCAAGATTACTCACTTTTTTTGTTGTTTCTAATGTGAAGGCCCCTATACATGCAATCCCTAAGCAACAAGATGGGTTAAAAAGAAAAGCATTTGTCACCTAAACCATTTTAATAATATTTCACATCAATCAATGAATATGCTGATATATTTCAGATGCCTTAGACCCAAGATATTTCTTGGTGAGCAGTAAGAGAGGTAGCATACAAACATTGCCAATTTAGTAAGATACTAAATTAGATACTATTTTCAGGCCATGAAATCTCTACATTTTTATTTAAAAAGGCCAGCAGGTGGCATGGTAGTTAAGACACTAGACTCTCACTCCTATAGCAAATTAAAATAATAATAATAATAATTAATAAAATGAAAATAATACCTCATTATATAATTAGATGAAATTTTCAAAATATAACATATGTTGATGAAGGTGCTGGGTGCCTTCCAGAGAAAATATGCCCCACTACTGTTTCCAGAGACTGAACCAGGCAATACATTCTCATGGTGTATTCATAAAAACAGATTAAAATCCTTATTCAGAGATCTTGGATTTCATTGTCTAAAAAGCATCATTCAGATGGCAATAGGTAATTGCAAGAAAAATAGCTTTACAAATTCTGTATCCAAACCCAGTTCATTCATTTTTTTAAGTTATTAATTTCTTTTACAGATTTTGAATTTATATTTAATCACTGTTCATCTTTGTAGTGTATAAAATGGCCTTTCCCCAAAATGAAAAGTTATCTGTTAATGGTAATGCGTACGGTAAGGTCTTTGACAATTCATTCTTTTTATAAATAACTTATAATCCATTTAGAATAATTCTTCTATCATATTTTAAATATCTCTACAATACTTTAATAATGATAAAGTCATTCTGTATTTTATCTTTAAAACATTGTTTGAAAAATGAAGACATCAATATACTCATTTTACTATCAGATAAAAGAGATCTGAGATGTTCTTTGTTGTCAGATAAGTCTTTAAATAGTTTTCATTTTCTTCTATTAATCTATCTTCCTAAATGCCATAATGTTCAAGGAATTTTCAATGAATATACTGCTGACTGGCCATTAAATTAATGTAATAAATGCTAGAGCACTACAAGTATTAACACATGTGGAAAAAAAGAATTTTAATTTCTAATCACCATATTGAAGATGAAAAGTCATCAACTTTTAATCAAGGTTCTCCATTACATTTAACAAAATTTAATTAAAATTGCCCTCTCTGGTTTGACCAATTATGTATAAACTGCTTCTACGGAAGATATTCCCTTAGGTTTCTCTACCACACTCGGTAAGTTTGGCTGCACAATAAATTAAACTTTGAAATGACAAAGACATTTTTCAAGGTGAATGAATATACTGGGTTGTCAGGAAAGTCATGATACATTTTTTCATAGAAAAACATGGGAAATTATGTCATGACTTCCCAGCTACCTAATAAATCTAATACTAAGTGAAGCAAGCCAGATTATGAAAGACAAACATTGTATATTCCCATTCAATATATACTGAATGTCTACACTCTATGACAGAAATGGAAAGAATTGAAGATATAATAGAGAGGGCAAGTGTAGATATCAGAGACTGTATAGAAAGGGATAGACAGGACAGGTCGAGAGGGAGGGAGAGCCTCAGGAAGAAAAAAAAAAAAAATTAGACAGACCCAAGACTGTAAAAGCATCTGTTGAAAATGATATATGTGGCCATATGTTTGAATTGTTCAACACGCACTGCATACATACTTTGAAAACCATAAAGTATACCGTCAAGGCATACGATGATTAAATGTAAATTTAAAAAGAAAAAGTAACAGTAAAAACAAAACTAACATAAAATTTTAAAAAATAGAAAGAATAAAGAAAATTGTTAGAAAGGATTTGAAATATACAATAGCCTGGATGGTATTTTCTTTATAAAATTATTTATGTATCAATAAGAAAGGGAGAATCCAACAGAAGTGGGAAAAAGAGATTATACTCATGACATTTATGGAAAAAATACGAATTATACAATCTATATAAAGTACTCAACCTCCCTCAAAGTTAATGTGAAAACAAAACAAAATAATTACATAATATAATTAAAAACATTAAAATATCCCTAATAGTCAGACTTGTTCAGGACACAGGAATGTGATGCAGCCTCAGAAATTACAGTTGAGAAGACTGTAGCCTACTGGATAAGGGAGCCAGATTACAAATTGCCTACTCCAGCTTGAATCCTGGTCCTGGTGGCTTGAAAAACGTGCCAGGTGCATGTGTATGCATGCCTAAAATGCCTACAGCATGGAGAAATGGAGAAGAGACATGACCACATTTCATCAGGGGCTGCTTTCTCTCCCTGTTGCTCTGTCTCTAGTGAGAACACACATCCTCTCACAATTAAAAACAATTATTGGGGACCAACAGATGGTATAGTAGTTAAGGTGCTGGAATCGCACATGGCCAACTGCAGTTTGAGTCCCGGACCTGACAGTATGAAACACACCAGGTGCATGTGTGTACATGCCCAAACTCCAGAGAGGAGAGTAAGGGAGAGGGGACTGCAGCATTGCCATTCCCCCTGGGGGGCAATTTCTCACTTTCTCTCTCTCTCTCTGTCTCTTTCTCTGTTTCCAGCAAATGCACGTGCCCTATAACAAAAATCTCGTTAAAAAATAAAGGGAGAGGGAACGAGCAGTTAGCGTAATGGCTATGTCGCTGGACTCCCATGTAGTCGACCACGGTTCATGTCCCGGACCCGGTGGCTTAAAACTCATGCCGGGCGCATGTGCGTGCGTGCCCAAGATCCCGAGAGGAGAATGGAGAAGGGATTGCAGCGTGACCATCCTCTGGGGGGGGTGATTTCTTGCTTTCTGTTTCTATGTCTCTCTCTGTCTGTCTGGCGAGCGCACGTGTCCTATAGTGAAAACCTCCTCAAAAATAAATAAATAAATAAATAAAAATTAAAAATAAAAAAAGAGAGAAAAAAATGTACAACAATCTTGAAAGGTAATTGTCAACAACTATCAAAAGTCTAAATTTAGCTTGAAATTCATAATCCACTTATAGAATATACTTTTGCAATTAGGAAGGAAACCTCAGTAGGTCTTGGCTTCCTTTTCTTTGGCTTATTTGCTTGTTTTTCTTTTTCTCTTTCTCTTTTTTTCTACCAGAGTATATTTTCTCGTAGGTCTCAGAAAGGGTGTGTAGGAGAAAGTTTTCCAGATCCTGGAATTTCTGAAAATATCTTTGGTTTTTTTCTTCTTAAGGAAAAACCTGTATCACCTAGATACAATCAAGAGTATAGTCATACATTAAGTAGATGTAGTTTATCAATTGAGAAGAATTTTGGTAACTTTTAAAATGATTATGTGTTCTCATGGGGCATGGAAATTCTGGTGGTACATGAAACATTCGGTGAGCAGGAAAGTCACGATGCATTTTTGCATAGAAAAATATGTCCTGACTTTCCCAGTGACCTAATATTTGAGGAAAGTCTGTTTTTAAAATAGACTTTTAAAACAGTCATGAGACTTCCTTTACGTAAGCTCATAAGCCATTACAAAGATGTATTCATTAAGTGCACTAAGATTTCATAGACATCTGCTGAAGGAGAGTCACGTGCTCATGAGCAGAGAACACAACTCCAACATTTGTCTCTTTTAAAAAAATATATTTTATTTAACTTTATTTATTTTATTTTGACCAGAGAGGGACAGAGTGAAAGAAAGAGAAAGGGGAAAGTGAGAAATCAAGCCACCAGTTCCGGGACTCGAACCGCAGCTGGCCATGTGGGAGTTCGGTGCCCTTAACCACGATGCCACCTGCCAAAACCCCCCCATATTCATATCTTATTTATAAACCTTCTTCTTATTCCTTGATTTTAAAACATGTTAAACCCTCTCTTCCCCAGTGCACTTCCCTTCCCAAATCTGCCTGTCCCAATATCCTGTCTGCAGGTAACCATAGGGCATATCTGTCAAATATTCTCTCTGATCAGTTAGTTCCCTAGCCTGAAAGGAACTAAAACCTAGAGGACATAAGAAAGAAATAATAATTATTAAAAATCAAGAAGGGGGTGAGCATAGAGACTTTCTGTTACTACAATTTCAAATTAAGTAAATATTAGCCTTTCATTAGGATATTCTCTATAATTTATTACAATACAAATGTGTCTCAACTCAGAAGAGTTGCCTAAATTTGCTGTCACCAATGTCCCAGTGCAATTGTATCCTCCACCCACTCTAATCTGTTTTTAACCGGCCTACCTATGCATCTGCATTGCCAAAACAGATTTAAGGAATCCAGTAATCTCCATTTTGTTAAATCCAGTGGATGTTTCTATGGTATTACTCAAATTCTCAGCCTAATCAGAATGCAGTCTCTTTACTGCTTTCTTTTTCTTTCCTCATATTCTCTGATGTTCTGAATTATTTTTTATGTCAGTAGCTTTGGGAATTCACTCTACAAGACTTAGTCATAGAACTTTTATTCATTATGTTTTCCTTACCGAGGTCATTGTACTTTAAACCTGATCACGCTTTAGACTTAACTCAGAAAGCTTTAAAAAGTGAACTTTCACAGGGAGAGGTCTGGGAAGTTTTTTAAACCTTACTTAATGTTCTTTTTCTTTCCCCTGGAGAGATTTTTGCTATAGAGCCTGTGCGCTTGCCAGAAAGACAGAGAGAGAAAGCGAGAAATCACCCCCAGGGGGCATTGCCATGCCACAATCCCTTCTCCTCCATTCTCCTCTCGGGATCTTGGGCAAACACACACACACACACGCGCCCAGCGTGAGTTTAAGCCACCAGTTCTGACATTCAAACTGCGGTCAAATACATAGTTCAGCGACATAGCCATTACACTAACTGCTGGTCCCAGTGTACATGTACTTTACTTAATGTTCTTAATGTGAAGCCTGAGTGAGAATTCACTGGCCCTGGTGAACTCATTTATACACAGGGCTTCAATTCTTGTACACAGAGTCTCCTCAGATATTTACATGGACGCATAAATAAGAGAGAACTTCAGAAAGTTCATGGGAAAATAGAATTAAAGTATGAGCTTACTTCATTGTAAAATTTTTTGAAATCTATGCATTTTTTTAGTATATATATTTTCCTTGCATTTTTTGAAGACCCCTCATACACAGTCACATATACCACTGTTTTAAGTACTTTACATATATTCTTTTGATTCTCACAATACTCCCATGAGATAAGTACCATATTACACCCATTATGCAGGTAAAAATACTGAGTAATCTATCTTTAATAAACTTAAAATTATTTGTAAAGAGAAAATATATATCCATGAGGTATTGAGTTATAAGGCAAGTCCTCACATTAGTAAATTTTTTTTTCAAATGTGATACAAATGATAAATTCTAAAGAGAAAAGAATAATCTTTTCTGTTTCTTAATGAAAGAGTAATACCCAATTCTAATTTTAATTGAGTTGAATTCTGATAGGAGGCCCGAACCTTTAAACTGTACAGAGAGAACAGGTGAGATATAGCCCATTTCAAAGTGCTACTGCTGTGGGAATTCTAAATCCAAATGAAATTAATGATTCATGTTTTGTTACAAATATTGCCCAATGTAATTATTGATTATGATTAAAACTAACCTTATTGACTAATTTGAAAATAAACTTAATTCTAAAATTTTATCAACAGTACACAAGGACTGTTTGGTTTAACCTTATCTCTTACACAAGGTTTTCCAGTATTTTTTAGCATACTGTGTTGTCTCCCCTCCCAAATAATGAGGAATATTCCAAAAAGTTCTATCTTTTCTAAAGAAAAAAAAAGTATCAAACATCAAATAGTTCTTATCTTAGAATTTCTCATTTTAGCTGAAAGCAATAAAGTTTACAAAAATATTGGCTCTATTATGAATGATTATAGAAGATAACACCTTGTATTATAATGATAGCAACAATATCATTTATCGAATGTTTTCAGTATGTCAGTGATGTCTCCTGTTATAGATGTACTATTTTATTTCATCTTCTAACCACTTTATAAGATAATGTAATTATTATGTTACTTTATAGAAAAGGACGTTGAGGGGAGAGAAGTTGAGTAAGTATTCCAAGATTATACACTAACTAATAGAGGAGACAAAACTTGAGTTTCGTTATGTCTAACTCCCAAGAGTGAGCCTTTTTTTCCTTTTTTGACTTAGTCATTTCCTTTATGAGAGAGAGAGAGAGAGAGACCAGCCCTGAAAAGGATCTCCATTGATTCATTCCCCTCTAGTCTCAGCCAATCTAAATCACAGGTGTGTCCTTTCCCAGAATGCTCAGGGAGGTCTCTGGAGGTAGATGCAAACCTTTCCCACGTGGGTCCAGTTACATTATCACCACACCACTTCCTGGCCCCCAGACGGAGCATTTAACAACATTGTTTCACACTCCCATAATGTCCATTTAACTCCTAACATAAGAGGGATTTGAATTCAAGTTGTAATAACAAATTACAGATTTTTATTGAATTTAATCTAAATCAGTAAATTCTTTAACAATTTATTGTTCCCAAAGTGTATCTTTTAGATTCCTATATATTCCTACAAGTCCATGACTTCATTGACGTGGACCTGTGTTCTGATGCCAAAAAAGAGTAAGAAACTAAAATGTTTCATTTTTTAGTTTTTAACAGTCAGTATTTCAAAGTGTCACTTTGCTTTCATTTGAATATATATTTTTACCAAATATTCTCTATATAATTCCATGTACTACCTCTGCTATCACAAATAATACTTTTTAAATAAAGCTCATTGTGATATTTTCTGTATTTATTTTTGTATTGCTATCACTGACATTTTAATCAAGATCTATCTCACATCCTATGTCAAGTATCTATCTATCTATATCTAGATACATGTTATATATATATATATATGGCTATGTTGCTGAACTCCCATGTAGCTGACTGCGGTTCAAGTCCTGGACCTGGTGGCTGAAATTCAAGCGGGGAGCATATGTGTGCATGCCCAGGATCCCGAGAGGAGAATGGAGGAGAAGGGATTGCGGCGTGGCCATCCCCTCTGGGGGTGATTTCTCGCTTTCTATCTCTCTGTCTCTCTCTGTCTCTCTGGCGAGTGCATGTACCCTGTAGCAAAAAACTCTCCAAAAAATTTTTTTAAAAAATCAAATATCAGGGTCAGACATATGGAATCCAATGCTTTAACTACCACACCACTAGCTGGCCCCTAAATGTCAAATATTTTTAAATCATTTATTTTTTACTAATTTTTGACATTATTTAGATTCTGTTACAAAGAATACATTAGAGCCTAATTAGAAAGTTGTTATCTCCTGGAAATTAGCTTCTGTGCTAGACATTGCACATAATTAAGGAGGAATCATGGTAGATATTTTCAAGGAGACTGCAAGAAAAATGCTTAAAATATATGGACTTGGGCCAGTTGGTGGTGGTGTTTAAAGGGGACTAGATTTCTCATGGCCAACTGCACGGTTCAAATCTCAGACCTGGTGGCTTAAGAAACACATCAGGCATGTGTATATGTGCTCAAAATCCCAAAAAAGAGGGAAAAATGAAGGCTGAGGAATTGCAAGGTGACCATTCTCCATTGGGAGATTCTCTCTCTTTCTCTTTTTCTTCTTTTCTCTCTATATAGCAAGTACATGCCCTCTGGCATTTTTTTTAAAAATAATCTTAGCAGCATACAACATGAGTGAACTCTACTAACTGCAAGAGAGTAAAGTGAAGAAACTAGTAGGTTTTGTAAATTAATTAATTAATTAGTTCTGGAGAGGTTTTTGCTATAGGGTGCATGTGCTCGCCAGAAAGACAGGGAGAGACAGAAAGCAAGAAATCCCCCCCCCCAGGGGGGATGGCCACACCACAATCTCTTCTCTTCAATTCTCCTCTTAGGATCTTGGGCATACATGCACATGCACCCAGCATGAGTTTAAGCCACCAGGTCTCGGACTCGAACTGCAGTCAACTACATGGGAGTCCAGCAATGTAGCCATTATGCCATCTGCTGGCCCCAAAACTGGCAGTTTTTTTGAGGTTTTGTTTTGGTTTTCTTTTTGAGAAAGGTTTTTGCTGTAGGGTGATTGCACTTGCCTGAGAGACAGAGAGAGACAGAAAGTGAGAAATCACCTCCTAGAGAGGATATCCATGCCACAATCCCTTCTTTTATATGCTCCTCTCAGGATCTGGGGCACACACGCACACAGGCCCAGCTTGAGTTTTAAGTCACTGGGCCTGGGAATCAAACCATGATCAACTCCATGGGAGTCCAGTGACGTAACCATATGCCACCTGCTGGTGCTGAAACTGGTATATTTTGATAGACCTAGTGGTCAGAGAACTCAAAAATTTGAACTTTGGTCTGGGGTCTCCAGAAGTGCTTAGGATTTGGTCAATGGGTAAATAACAGAGAGGTAGATCTCATAGTCAAAGAGATCATTGTAAACAACGGTGCAGGTGATAGAATAAGCATCATTAATTCATCTGAATTTGAGAAACTTAGAATCATTAGAAGGGAGAAGATAGCAGTGTGTGAAGGAACAGCAAAAATATATTCAGCTAAATTAAATGCGACCGTATTATAGAGTTTGGAAAGAGCAGTTTACTTCTAATGTGTTAGGAGTCATGCAAAGGACCTGTTCAAGAGAAAGAATTGATCTGGCAAGTCCACAAAGACTCCAAAGAGAAGAAGATCTTGAATTCAAGCATTTGCTAAAATAAGCTAAGACTCGGAACCAGCAGTTGGCGTAATGGCTATGTTGCTGGACTCCCATGTAGTTAACCGCAGCTTGCGTCCCAGACCCTGTGGCTTAAAACTCACACTAGGCGCATGTGCATGCGTGCCCAATATCCTGAGAGGAGAATGGAGGAGAAGGGATTGTGGCGTAGCCATCCCCCTGGGGGGTGATTTCTCGCTTTCTGTCTCTGTCTGTCTGGCAAGCACATGCACCCTATAGCAAAAAAAAAAGAAAAAACAAAAAAAAAAAAAAAAAAAAAAAAAAACCAAAAAAAAAAAAAAAAAAAAGAACAGAAAAATAAGCTAAGACTGGACTGGAAAGACTAGGACTAGGAACGCAGGAAGAGAGGTAGGCTCAAAAGAAATAAGGAGAAAAATGACTTTCATTAGCCAAAATGCAAATCAATTTCCCCTAGAAGGAATTAGCAGACAGCATGATAGAAATAATATGGATTTTAAAGTTCCATTCAATTTTTCATAGATCCTCTAGTCATTATCTGTGTAATATTGAACTGGGCCTTTTAAACTCTCTGAACCATAGTTAAGTATGTTTACCTATTGCAAAGTGTGTCAATAAATATGACATGCAAAATTCCTACTTAAGTTCCCATAAGATACCAAAGAAATTCTGTTTTTGTCTTTCTACTAATAATTTAAAAAACAATCATATTTGGCTCTAAAACACTGTTCATCATGGAACTCCAATACACACATTTTGATAAACATAAAATTTCCTACATATTGTTTATTTCACTTTAGTGTTTATCAGATAATTAGAATTTCCTAAATGGTAATTCTGAAATTTGTAATTGGAAAAGTGCTAAAATAGTACCATATTGTTTACTGAAGTATGTATTTTATTTATTTATGTGTTTTAGTATATTTGCATTTTTACATCAAGTTCACTTGAGCATAGCATAATTTTTTCTGCTATTAGTAGATACTCCCCAAGGGGAATGGCCATGTCTCAATCTCTTCTCCTCCATTTTCCTCTTGAGATTTTGGGAACACACACACATCTGCACTCGCACTCAGTGTGAGTTTGAAGCCTCCAGGTCTGAGATTCCAACTGTAATCAGCCATGGAAGTCCAGTGTCTTAACCACTACCCCACCTACTGCTTAACTAATCCTTTGTTAAGATTCTGTTAGATTTGAATTGTCCAGTAGAGTTCACAGAGGTAGTGCAAATGATCAGAACTGATCATCTAATTTAATCACTTTAATGAGCATGTTTTATATTCCAGGTACTCTTACCTCATCACAGAAGCCAGTTCTATACGTTGTTTATTTATAAATGGCTTCTGAGTTTATTAAAAAAATCAGTTTATGTTTTCATATGACCTTGCAGAATTGATTTAGAATTACCAGTCCTCATCATTTTATAGATTAGTCTCTTGAAATTAATATAGAATTTAATATAACAAGAAGCAAATTATATTATTCTATCATTATCACATTTATTAGCATTTATTATCCTCTCTTATTAAAAACAATAAAATTAATATCTAATTTCCATTAATAGTAATACATGTAAGCAGAGACAATGTTAAAAATAAATAAACAAATGAAGGGCCAGAGATAATGTCCTAGGTTACAACAGACGACCCGAGAACATCTTGTTTATGTATTCAATATTCAATACCTTCTTTTACAGTGTGTAACTGTTGAAGTCAGAGTAGATAAAAATGATGCTTAATTTTCTGCAGTTTAATAAAATGCCAAGAATGATTGTCATTGACATCTCCTACCGCCACCTTCTGTACTATAGGGTTCAAATAACTAAAATCTATATGTTAAGACTCCCTTGCAGCTAGACCTCTGAAAATGACTTTATTAAATAGGCAGATAATATTTTCCTTTGGCCTTGTAGAATTAATTTAGAATTATCGAGTCTTTTTGTGAAATGTTTTTAAATCAATTTAGAATTTAATAAAATGAGAAGCAAAGACTACTGAATTATATCATTACCAAATTTGTTGTCAGTATAAAAATATTATTTATCTGAATGGCAGTGACTTCTAGGAATTTAATGACAGCCAATGAAATTCAAAGTGGATGGTGCAGTCTTTTCTTGATCTCCTCGATCTCTCACTCTCATCAGGAATAGGCTGTTTTCCATTCACCTCGCTTTCCAATGTTGACAGGTAACCTCTGGAGGACGTGTTGTGTGTGGAGTTATGGCAACCTAGAGCCTGGTCCTTCCGTATTTCCAACTATTTTTTAAATTGTGTATGTCCCTATATTTAAAGTATTTCTTCTTAAAATTGATAGATGGCTTTGAATTACCTGTAGCTAACCACTGGTTGATGCCTTCTGGAAATCCAGGGGAAACCCTGGTTAAAAGACAAGCCTGTCTGGCTCTGTCACTTGCTTGTCCTCCTTAGGAGGATCCAGGGGATTTTAGTCTTCCTACAATACCCCTCCAGTCTGCAAGTTAGTAATATCTCAGACCTATCCTTGGATGAAACATGTAATCCCAAGGTCCCTTTATATCCAAATGATCTCCCCAGACATTTTCTGAGAGCAAAATTTATATTTAATGGAGGCTAAAACCATATGTTGCCACAATTATAACTTATAAATAGTAAATAAAGTACAAATTTTGGTAAAATACATATTTAGTTAAAGGCTATGTGTTTAGGATTATGATTAGGCAATAAAAAAATTATTGCTGGCGTTTATTTTCCTTGTAATATTACATAGTGGGAGAGGTCTAAAAAAGAGGAAGGTCTCTGACATCTGATGAAAGAGTAAATTAACAGGTATGGGGATTGTTTAAAAGTGTCACAAAAATCAAGAGAAGGCTAATAAATAGCTTCTTCATTTTGTCCAGAGGAAACGCATGTTAAAAATAAATAAATAAATGAAGGCCCAGATATAATGTCCTAGTTTACAACTAGGACAGATGATCCAGGAATATCTCACTTTAAATGTGATGGGTTGAGACCAGTAGATGGCATGGTGGTAAGGTCCTGGACACTCCCACATGGTCAACCATGGTTCAAGTCCCGAACCTGGTGGCTTATTTTCTCACTTTATCTCTCTCTGTGTGTCTCTCTCTGGTCATATTAAAAATAAATGAATTAATAAATAAAATGAAATAATTCTTTTTAAAAAAGTGATGGGTTATTGCTGTCATTGAAAGACTAAGAGACAGGTCGCAGGATGTGTATACCTCATGGGGAATAAAATGGACTGGGAGAAAGAAAAAGAAAGTCATTCTGGGGCGTGGTGGTTGAGGCACTGGACTCAGGGGCAACCACAGTTTGAGTCCTGTTTGAGTTTAATGGTTTGCTTTCTCACTCTCTCTCTTTCTCTCTCTATCTCTGTCGCTATACCTTTCTCTCTCTCTCTCACAATTCCTATAGCAAAATTTAAAAATAATAAATAAAATTAAATAAATAATTCTTAAAAAAATAAGTAAGCATCATGTTTACAGTTATGGCTGATACTAGTCCTAGTCTCAAAAAAATAGGGTTAAAAAATTAAATATTCCTAAGCCAGGTATAAAGAGCTTTATTTTTTTTTCTGTCTCATAATTCTGAATAGCAATTACCATAGAGATGAGAATTTAAAAAAAAATTAGCTAGAGGGTGCATGTGCTCGAAGGAGGAAAGAGAGAGAAAGAGAAAGTGAAAAAGTACCCCTTAAAGGGGGATAGTCACACACAATTCCTTCTCTATTTCTTGTTTTGCTATTTTGGGCATATAGCACCCAGCATGTTTTTCAAGTGTTGGGCTGGGTCTCTAACCACCAGTTGGTCATGTGGGATCCAGGTGCTTTAACCACCACACCACCAGCTAGGACCCTAGATATTTTCTAAGATGAAAGTATATGAAGTTTTTTTTTATTGTTATTATTATTTTATTTTACATTCATTCACTGTATATCATTACAGAATTCAAAATGAATTTTCCCATTCAGAATACACTGAATAGTGGTCCAATCAAAGATATTGCCATATCTATTATCTTCAGCAGATTATTTCCATTTTGTGTTTAAGTGTTTTACTTCAGTGGGAAAGCATATGAGTTTTAAAAAAATATCTTGCTTCTCTAGTATATTATCAGTTAACCTTAACAAAGAAAAATGGTCTAAACATGTGGACATGAGAAAGCATCTTCAATAGGTGATATTTCTCACTCTACTAAACAAATAAACAGGCTGTACCTGTGTCATACCTAGACTTGAATCATTAAAATGAAATTCCCCTTCTTTTTTTCTTCTATAAAAACTTTATAGCTAAGAAAGCTTTTGAGTCTTTTTCAAGCTAGCATTTCAAAGCTACTTTGCTGACTGAAATCTAGATTTGGCTTAGCAGATTCAACCACTGAGTTCAAAGATAGCTCTAAATTTGACCCAGTATGTTTTCCTGTCTTTAGAAATGCTGTAAAGCATCTGAGATTAATGGGAAACATGAATAAAAAGGTCTCAGGTCCTGACAACATCAGTAAAGGCAGCAAGTCAATTGAAGCTGACTGGTTAGAGTCAAATAAATTGCCAACTGCATTAAGTTGATGGGTGGAACAGTGCTCAGTGTATTTGGAAGTATGTGTTCAAATGTTTAAAATCTACCTTTATTCTAATCACTGTATGTCTTCTAAAAAGTGATCACAGCAGAGGTAAATTTTTTTTTTCTATTTGGAAAACTAAGGGATAATAATTGGGCCAGTAGCAATGAGCAAATAGTAGATTGCATTACACTCAAAATATCTTTATTCTGTTCTATCATCAGCTTCTTGTTCTTTGGTTATGGATATCCATGGCCAACTTGATTAATAAGGTGATCAGTGAGAAGCTAGGGGGACTGGAAAAGGTCATTCTAATTGCGACATCCAAATAAGGGATGGGAGGAGATAATCATAGACAATGAATGAGACCATTGCATTGCTCTAGGTGTTGAGTTGGTGGATTCTCAGGATAAGTTAAGTAAGAGCAAAAGTGGGGTCAGTAGGTGGCATAGTGGTTAAGGTACTGGACTCCCACATGGCAGACTACAGTTTGAGTCCTGGACCTGGAAGCATTCTTTCTCACTTTCTCTCTCTCTGAAGTAAAGATTAGCCTTTAAAATTAACTTGCTACTTCCTCAGCTTTTGTTTAAAACAATAGAAAATAAAATGTTAACTGAAAAAAAAAAGTAAGAGCAAAGAGAGAAGCAGAGGGTGAAGTACATGTGGTATAGTTAACAGTATGGAGGAAGAAAAACTGGAAAAAGTAATGCAGATATTTAAGAATAAAGAACAAAAAATCTGATTTCATATTAGCACCTATTGAATATAAGGGAGTAGGCTAAGGCATTTTTCAATATAGTTCTGGCTGGGAAGTTCACGTTCTAGTCAGTGTCATGTAAAAAGTACATAGTGATTATTTCATAAAAATAATGTAAGTAATTTAACAACTAGCCTAGGAAGGGATAATGTTCTGAACCACAGGGCAAATTAAACCAGGACAGTCTATTTATTTCAATTACTATCTATAAGGGGACTTCAGAAAATTCATGGAAAAGCAGAATTAAAATACAAGTTTATTTTAGTGCCCCCCCAGAAAAAAATTTTTGAGAGGTTTTTCGCTATAGGGTGCATGCGCTCGCCAGACAGACAGAGACAGGGAGACAGAAAGCAAGAAATCACCCCCCGGGGATCATGCCACAATCCTGTCTCCTCCATTCTCCTCTTGGAATCTTGGGCATGCACGCACACACGCCTAGCATGAGTTTTAAGCCACCGGGTCCGGGACGCGAACCGCAGTCGACATAGCCATTATGCTAACTGCTGGTTCCCCCCAAAAATGTTTTGAAATCCATACATAGTTTGTCATAGGACATATTTTCTATAAACTTTTGAAGACCCCCTCATAGCTATAGTGGTTGCTATAATTCATAACATTTTTCCCCATGTACCTTAGGCTTACTTGTTATTTTGTTGTTGTTGTTGTTAGATTTTTATCATAGGCCATGTGTGCTTGCCGCTGGAGAGGAAACAGAGATACAGAGGGAAAGAAGGTGAAAATTCAGCCCCCAGGGGGACTAACTATGCTGCAATCCCTCTCCTCCATTCTCCTCTCAGGATTTTGGGCAGACATGCACACATACACAATGTGATCTTCAAGCTGATGGGCCTAGGACTTAAACTGAAGTTGGCCATATTGGAGTCCCGTGCTTTAACCACACCACCTGCTGGCCCATTGGTCTTACTTTTTCTTCTATCCACTTGGGCATGCCATCATCATTCTTAGATCCATCATGAACTTTTTCATGAATAATTAGATGTTATCTGATCAGTGGAATGATTGTATTATCAGTTAGATGGTGAACTTCCTATAAACACAGGCTGTTGTATTTCACCTTTGTATTCCTGGTAGCAGATATCACCTCTTGGAACTAGGAGGTATTTTTCTTCCCAAATTTCTGACAATCCTGAGAGACTGAGTACAACTGAAAACTAAGATACAAACACCAACATTAGCCTAGGCCTACACAAGGTCCAGATTATCAATCATTGTCCTTCACCTCCACATCTTGCTTCAATGGAAAGGCCAAGGTAAATAACAGGAGATTAAATCAAACAGGACAAAATGATACAATTAAAAGATGTTGCAAACAGCTACAGGAGTAACATGGCACACTGTGTTACAACTATTATTATCAGTAGGGACATATTCTAAAATAATGATAAAAATATAACATAATAAATGCATAAGCTGTTACATAGTTGCCTATTATGATTACCAAGTACATGCACTGTACATAAGAGCATGTGCTGCACTATTACAGGACTGGCATTGCACTAGGTTTCTTTACATCAGCATCACCACAAACACATGAGTAATGTATCGTGCTATGATGTTAAGATGGCTATGATGCTGCTAGTGATAGGAATTCTTCAGATGTATAATAACATAATGGGACCACCATCATATATAGGCAAGATACTGGTTAAAAATTAGTTGTATAACGTATGACTATACTTACTAAAGGAAAAGAAACAGTGAAAGATAAAGAATCACTCTACCAACCAAACCAGTCAGCACCTTGGACAGGGATTTTAGCAAGCCTGACCAGTGGGATTCTGTGATAGATTTTATGCAGCTTTTACTTCTGCCAAGAGTAAATCATTTACTTTGAATATGGAATTGAAAAAAAAATCATGTCATCTAAAGCAACATTACTTAATCGATATTCTAGTGCTATCTTTCAAAATGACATTTGAAGATGTTAACTAATGAACAAAAAATTGTTGGGGCATTGTCTCAAACAAATTAAATATCCCTATGTCTTTATATCTCATTGGATAGTGAGAAAACTCATTTCTTTTGTGTCTTATTTATATGCATCAAGTTTCTTCTTTTCTCACTCCCACCTCATTTTCCTTTTGTTAACACCTTTCTTTACAAAAACAATTCAATGTTTTCAGATTTATAAATAGGAAATACAGATTCTCATAATACAATAATCTTATTGATAAAGAGTTCACATAAACCTTGGGCAACTCACTTTGATCCAACTAAAGACATTATCTCTAAACACAAACAATTAAAAAAAAATCTATTAAACCCAGAGATTTCCAAACATGGTTTTGCTACTCACAGTGGTATACAAAAACATTCAAATAAATCCCACTTTAATTCACGTTTTATGTCAACAATAAATATATCACTTGTAACACATTACAAGAAGGAAAAAGTATAGTTCAATGTCAAGTAAACAACTGAAAGAATAAAATATTAAATCTGTGTCCAGTCCCATGCCCTGGTGGTTAAAGGGAGCCAAATTCCACATGATTAACCAGTTCAAACCCCAGCCCTAGTGACTTAAAAAAATTCTGAACACACATGTATTGTGCCCAAATTTATAAGAGGACAAAGAAATGGAGAATATGAGATGGCTGAATGGCTACACTCCATTAAGGGACAATTCTGTGTCCCTCCATTTTTCTCTGGCCAGTATACATGCCCTTTGGTGATTAAAATCATGTCTTCGGGCCAGCAGTAGCATGGAGGTTAAGGCACTGGACTTCCATAGGGCTGGCCATGGTTTAAGCCCAGGACCTGCAGCTTAAAAACCAGCTGGGTGTGTGTGCACATATTCCTAAAATCACAGGAGAAGATTGGAAGAAAAGGGATTGCATCGTGGTCATCCCCCCGCCGCCCAGGACAGTAATTTCTCATTTTCTCTCTCACTGTCTCTATCTCTCTCTGGTGAGGGCATGTGCCTTGTGGCAGAAACCTAATAAAAAAGTATTAAATCTGATAAAATGAGAGATCTAATAAAAAAGTATTAAATCTGATAAAATGATGTATGTATAAATATAAGCATAATTCTATGCTCATTTTGGTTTTTTTATTTATTATTCATTTATTTATTTAGGAGAGGTTTTGCTATAGGGCACATGCACTCTCCAGAAAGACAGAGCTAGACAGAGAGAAAGAAAGTGAGAAATCACCCCCCAGGAGGGATGGCCACACTGCAGTCCCTTCTCCTCCATTCTCCTTTTGGGGTCTTGGGCACATATGCATGCATACCCGGTGTGAGTTTAAGCCACCAGGTCCAGGAACGAACCGCAGTCGACTACATGAGAGTCCAGTGACGTAGCCATCATGCCAACTGCTGGTCCCTCATTTTGTTTATTTACCTAAAGAAAAAAAGTTTTCTAATAGACCACTGTCATCTTCAATACCTTATATAGCCATAATCTGAGCCCAGAAATCACTGAGGAAAAATAATTTCCTGTCACCTAAAATCTGGTAAATTTTGATTTTCTGAATATAACAAAGCAGCGTTAATAATTGTATCTTAAGCCATTATAACGACATTTTATAAGTAATATAGATCTAAGGACATTATAATTTAAAGTGTTTAAATATAAAACATCAAATATTAATTTTACTTATTTGTATAATTTGCAAATATTTATAAAATGTTGGTTTTGCTTAGTATAGAAATTTATACACTCAGTTTTAGGATAATTTTATTCTTTTTCAGTTAGGTCAGGAGATTTATCATTTGTTACATAAAAATGAATAACATATGGGACCAGCAGATGGTGTAATGACTATGTCTCTGGACTCCCACGTAGTCTACCATGATTCGAGTCCCGGACTCAATAGCCTGAACTCACATCAGATGTGTATACATAGGTATCCAAAATTCCAAGAGGAGAATGAAGTAGAAGGAATTGTGGTGTGGTCATCCCCCTTTGGGGGGTTATTTCTGGCTTTCTGTTTCTCTGTCTTTCCAGTAAGCGCATGCGCCCTACAGCAAAACATCCCCTCCTTTCCCCCCCCCAAAAAAAGAGGGAACCAGCAGTTAGCATAATGGCTATGTCGCTGGACTCCCACGTAGTCGACCGCGGTTCATGTCCCGGACCCGGTGGCTTAAAACTCACACCGGGCACGTGAGCATGCGTGCCCAAGATCCCAAGAGGAGAATGGAGGAGAAGGGATTGCAGCGTGACCATCCCCCTGGGGGGTGATTTCTCACTTTCTGTCTCTATGTCTCTCTCTGTCTGTCTGGCAAGCGCACACACCCTATAGCGAAAAAAACCTCTCCAAAAAAAAAGAATGAAATATTCTTTGACCATAAGCTCATTTTCTTAACCAACTATTCAAATATCTACTATATATAATTTTACATACTAGAGGTATGTCTATGCATCCATATATATGAAAGTATTCTTTGGTATCTTAGTCACACATAATTGTTGTAGGAAGTATTTTTGTCCTAGGGATCTGATGATCTACAACCTTTGTTTCCTTTACACAGTTTGATCTATAGGTACCCAATACTCACACTGCAATTCTGCTACCCAACTTTTGTTTCCTGACCACTCCCAGTAAGAGATTTAAAATGACCCTATGAGAAAAAGGACCCATTAACTGACTCTTTAAGACACTCACATGACTTGTGCAGTGTTTATCATGTGATACACTTAGTGAACCATCATGATTTTAAGCATTATATATGCATCACTTGATCCTCTCCTACACACCAAATAATCCCTCTAATGATGGAACTAACATTTTTCTGTGGATGAGAAGACTGAAGCACTTAAGTAATTGCGAATTTACACAGCTAGCAAGTGATGGAGTTTGGATTTAAACCAGGCAATCTGGCTCCAAGGTTGTGCTCTTCATCCATACACTGTACTTTCTCTTTTCTACTCTGATAAAACTGTTCTCTTTTCTGAAAAAAATAGAAGAGATAGAGCTATTGAGGACCCAGGGGTATCATCAAACAATGGCTTTCCTTTCCTCTATCCTTTTTCTGCACCATATGAGTAACCATACCCTGCTTGGAGTGATGAGAAGCTATACCCCCACCCTCTTCTCTAACTGAATCTCAATAGGAATAAAAGACAGCATCAAAGGGGTATGTGTGCGTGTGTGTTTTTAGCTGTGTTCTGTGAATCAGTGTCTCTATTAAAAGAGACAATCATGTGGAGAAAAGATAGCCTACTTTACTCTCTGCTAGAATTAGAAAATCACTCTTTCATCAGTTGGTCAAATATATTCTGGGACAAGCTAAAATAGTGGTCCTGAGACCATTTAATTTTCTCGGACAACAGATGGGTAAATACGGAGGAACACAATTGGAAGCAGAGCTAACGGAGTTAGTAGATGAGACCTTTAAAAGATTTATTTAGTTTTTGGTTGAGCGTTGTAAGTCTCTACAAAACCTTAAGTAAAATTTGTATTGCTCTATAAGAGTTCTCAGTAAAGTATATTTATTCTAGTAAATAGAGAGATGACAATTTCAAAGAATTGGTGATGGAGCTATCTGAGTTCTTAAGTTCTGCTAACAATGTTCTTATATAGTCTTTTTTTTTTTTAAAGAATCACTTATTCAATTTTATGGACTTATTTTTATAATGTGTTCAGAGAGAGATAGAGACAGACAGGGAGAGGGAGAGTGAGAAAGCAAGTCATCAGATCCAGGACTTGAACTGTGGTTGACCATGTGGGAGTGTCCAATGCCTTAACCACCACACCACCTGCTGGCCCCCCTGTTTTTTTATATTCTATCCAAACATTATCTGTACTCAACATAGTCAATACTATCTCTAAAATGCTTAATTTAATCATAGGTAGGTAATACTATATCACTTGCAATAAAGATAAAGAAATGTAGTCCCCCCAAATATTGCATAACCATGTAAATATATTTTTTCATTAAACTACCAATATATTACATTTTTATTCAACCTACAAATTTAAAATTTGGCAAACAATTTGATCAATGCATAGTAACTCTTATAAACATGAATAGACAAAAGGCCATTGCTATTAAGAGGGCATAACTGTCTTGAAATGAGATCGTATTTATCTAATTCTAACTTTTAGAGCTTTTAACACACATGGGGAACTAATAAATGTGTTTGTTGATTATAACAATGGGGAGATTAAAATTTTTGAATGCTTTGTAGTTAGATTTAGCACATTTTTTAAGAACATGGATTCTATGAAGAAAATATTTAGGACAAGTAGTTAACAGTAAGACTTATTTTTTTCCTTGCTATTTTCACCTGTTTGGGGTTTTAAACTAAATGACCGGGACCAGCAGGTGACGTGGTGGTTAAGGTGCTGGACACTCCCACATGGCTGACCACGGTTCGAGTCCAGACCTGGCGGCTTCCTTTCTCCCTTTGTCTCTCTCTCTCTCTCTCTGTGTGTGTTGTCTCTCTCTCTCTCTCTCTCTCTCTCTCTCTCTCTCTCTGTGTGTGTGTGTATGTGTGTGTGTGTGTGTGTCTGGTCAAATTAAAAATAAATGAATGAATAAATAAAATTAAATAAATAATTTTTTTTAAGTATTTAAAAATATATAAATAAATAATTAATAAACTAAATGACCATTGAAACTGTTGAATATCTAGGTAAGCTTTGCAAATCCTCAACACCAGAGCATTACACCACTTACTCTTATTTGATACCTTTGCAAAGGCAGTTAAAGTTGCAAGAGAAAAATCCTAAAATCACGCAGACTGGAACTATAACAAATTTAGAATTTCTATAATTCATGGTCCTCCAACATAATAATAATAGTTAACACTTTTTTCTTTACTCAAAGCCATCAATGCACCAGACTCTTAAGAGTTATCCTATTTATATCTCAAGTAATTCTATGATAATTTACAATAGCCATTTTACCTCCATTATGTGTGTATAAAACAGAGGATTAAATACAGTTTTCATTTGTCTGATTTCATACACTTAGAAAATAATGGGAACCAGGACGTTTGATTTCACAGGCTGTGATTTTAAGTACTAGATTTTTTTTTTTTTTACCTATTTCTCCTGACCCATAATTTTTTTGATTCGTAAATAGTATAGAAGATCTAAATACTCCCTTCTCTTTACATCAGGCTAAACTCTGGCTTTTTCTTTCTTACAAGCTTAATTTATTTCTTCCATGAGAAATAGAAACAGAGAGACAAGCACCCCCTATGAGGTCTTCATGATGACATCCACCCTCTGGCTCAGCTGGCCTGGACCGTGGGCACATGTGAACATACCCGGTGTGCTCAGTAAGGTCCTAGGATGCAAACCCAGAACCTTCCCCATGCGTGTCCAATTATTTAACTGCCGTATCACAGCCTGGCCCCTGGATTTTTCTAGATGGCATTTCCCACTTAATTTCTCCTCTTCAAAATTTGTTGTTGAATATAAAGTCTTTTGTAGTAGGAACTAAATATAATAAATTGTTTATCTTTCATGATTATATTTAGCACGTTTAACCTTTCCTCTATTAGATCATTAGAAAAGTCATAACGAAATTTTACATAGAAAAATCTATCATGACTTTTCTGAAGACCTAATAACTCCTTGAATGCATGGAATATAGTTATAATAAATGTTTTAATGTCATTCTATTAATTCTACTGTCTGTGTTATTTTTGTCTTAGTTTTAATTTATTGTCGTTTTTTGAGTTTTCATTTTTTGTATTTTCCTGCTTTTCTAAATGCCTGTAATTTTTATTTAGATACCATTTGCTGTAAATTTTAACTTACTGAGTAATAATACTTTATTCTGAAAATATTCTTGATCCTCGTTCTATAGTATGTCTAAGTTTCTTAGGAAAAGTTTGGGAGATCCCTTTGGGATCTTGTCTTTAAGCTCCTATTTTGTCCAAGGTAAATTTCACCCTACTGGGGCAGAAAGGTTATAAACATTCTCTCTGTAAATTGTAAGATTTTCTACTCTGGATTTTGGGGACATAAACTATTTCCAGATGTCCCTTTTGCTCCTTTTAGGTGACTATTCCTCAAGCTTAGGAAAATGTCCACACACGTGCACTGATCAGAACTCTACTGAATAACCCTAGGGGACTTGATACAGATTTCCAGTTCATCTGTGTCCCTGTCCTCTCTGGTGCTCTTTCACACAAACTAGCCATCTTACATTCCCTGAACATGAGAACAATTGTGTGGTCTATGGTTCACCACGATTTTTTCTTACCTCGTAGGAATCTATCCTCATTCCTAATGTATAATGTCTAGAGTCATTGTTTCATATATGTGATCAAAAAAAAATCTTGTCTCAGATGATCAATACAGTCTATTGTCTGATACAACATCTCTTTTCCTTTAATTATTTAATCTTTTTTGGACTTGGAAAATAATATGTACATTGATTTATACTCAGGCATTTTGCTGGTGCATTTTTATTATATTTATAATGCAATGCAGGAGAAGGTCAGATTTCTTTCACTAAGCATGAATACAAAGAGAACTCCACAAGTTAAAGTAACCTTGCCTTAATTGCAATTACTATTTTAATGTATTTTTACAAAATTAACGTGAGGTTTGAATTGAAATGTCTTTGAATAAAGATTCAAGATAAACTTACATTTTAAGAAGTTATAACTTCTAATGCAATACTCTTTGCATTCTCACATTTGTTAATCATTTATTCACATCTTGTTACTCATTCATTATTTATGATAAAAATATGAAATGTTGGATGAAGCATCCCCTTCTCATTTTCTTTAATTCCTTAAAAATATCAAGTATTCCATTTTGAATAGAACCTTTTCTTCTCCACAGGTTTTATCTGAATACTCTGTTCAATTTGAAATCTGGTAAATGAAGTGGGATAGGGAAAAACAAAATTGGAGAGAGTGAAGAGGCAAGAGCAAAATAAATCACTGAAGTGTTGGAAAATGTACCCAAAGAGGAAAGGCTAAAGGACTAAGTGTACATACCCAAGAAAATTGAAAGGAAATGTAATAGCACATTTCATGTATATGAAGGAATATTTTATAGGTCACAGCGAGCAGTTATTTTGTTTGTAAATTGAGGGCAGAACTTCAATAGTCTCCTAGCTGATCGCCCTGTCACATGCCTCATTTTCTTCATGCTATGATCTATCTAACACGGGGCTGGAAAAACAATCTTACTCAAAGGCCATTTTCATTCATCTCTCTCCTATTCAGGAACTTACAAGGACTCTTTCTAACCCACTGCATCAAATCTAAACTTCTAATAACCAGCATCCAAAGCCCTCCATCAAGTGCTATTACACTTTTCTACCTCATGGCTCAATACTTCCTTGCTAGCCCTCCGTCTGTGTTGACTTCCCTACTTCCCTATGACATACTTGACATTGCTAATCTTCAGGACTTTGCTCCACTGTTTACCTATCTACATGCTCTTCCCAATCCTTTCTGCTTAATCATGGCTATAATTGCTAAAAAATAGACATAAGTTTGTTTAAAACAATTCTTTTCATATTAAATATCATGTAAATTAAATCTACTTTATAACTGTTTCAACTTTCACCGTTTTGTGTGTGTGTATGTGTGTGTGTGAGTGTGCATGTGTGTGTGTTTATAAGAGGTTTTTGCCTTAGGGCACATACACTTACCAGAGAGAAACATGGGGACAGCCAAAGAGAAAGTGAGAAATCACACCCCAGGGTGGAATGGCCACACCACAATTCCTTTTCTATTCTCCTTCCAGTATCTTGAACACACAAGCACATGCATTTTCAAGCAACCAGATCCAGGACTTGAGCTGTGGTCAGCCATGTGGGAGTCCAGTGATGTAATCACTACACCATCACCATCTGCTGGCCCCATTTTCCCCCGTATTTTATACCTGCAATAGCTCTCTTCAGTGCAACTGATCATATCACTTGTGTGCTTTATGACACCAAGGAAAACCCCATGCACTACAAACTATGGGAACGTGCTCCCTAGATTTTTGTCACAGGTATCTAAGTAGTTGCATGTTTGGGCCTGCATCTTTGTTTTTATTCCCTCATCGCTGATAATACTCATGCTGTTCATTTGCCCCTGAGGCTGGTATTCAAACCTCCCCAGCATCCTCCTTCCCCGTAATGTGGACACTCTACCTCTCCAGCCTCATACCCTTTTACTTCTCCCTCTCTCATCACCTAAGCTTTTATTATTTTTAGGTTTATTCGTTTATTTCTGCCATGAGAGTGAGAAGCAGAGAGAAGGGCACTTCCAAAATGGTCTTCACATCAATTCATTCTGAACTCAGCTGGCCCAGACACTGATGTAGTGCCAGCGTGCTCAGAGAGGTCCCAGAACATAACTCAGGACCTTTCCCACTGTCCCACTACCTAGCCCATCCTCATCTAATCTTTTTTGCTCTGACCCAGGGTTTGTTAACCATGGCATTATTGACATTCTGGATTAGATCATTCTTCGTCATGTGGAATGCCCTGTCTGTATTATAGAACGTTTAGCAGTATCCCTGACATCTCCTCATTAGATGCTGTACTTTGTGAGAGCCAAAAAATGGCTCTAGCTATTGCCAAGTGATCCTGTGGGGACAAAAGCCTTCAGATTGAAAACCATTGCTCTTGGGACGAGGAGGTGGCATAATGCTTATGTTGCTGGACTCCCACATAATCAACCATGGTTCAAGTCCTGGACCTGGTGGCTTAAAACTCATGCCAGGTGGTGTGCATACATGCCCAAAATCCCAAGAGGAGAATGGAGGAGAAGGGACTGTAGCCTGGCTGTCCCTCCTGGGGTGATTCCTTGCTTTTTGCTTCTCAGACAAGTGCACATGCCCTTTAGCAAAAATCTCTTTCTCTCTCTAAAAAAAAAAAAGAGAAAAAGAAAAGAAAAAAAAAGCCATTGTTCTAGAAATACTAAATTAGTAATGATTTCTTAAACGGTCTGAGTGACTCATGTGTCTATGCCTTCAGCAGCATTGCTTCTTCTCCCTTTCATTTGTTTTTAATACTTGCAAATTTTATATTTATATGTAGGTAAAAAATAACAGAAACAAAGAAACTACCAAAAAAGCAACCATGCCAATAATAATCACTATAGTTTAGAAGTCACTACCTTCAGGACTATAGTAACACTAGATAGAATTTCTTTTTCTCTTCTCCATGCCATTACATATTTAGATATTGTACAATTTCCCACTGCTACATTCATCACAACTCCTCATCATTCATTTTATTAAAATCCATTAGGAATGACGGCACTGTGAAAACAATGGGTTCAAACCATCACCGCAACCCCACACATGACATGTAGGAATAGTTACTAAGGAAAACATGTCATGTTACCTGTTCCACTGATTTTTCTGATCAAATAACCTGTACATACCACGTTTTATCCTAATAAAAATTCTTATTACTGAGCCATCCCTGTGACCTAGTGGTTGAGCAAGCTAGATCCCATAAATTACAACAAGAAATCAAATCCTGGCTCTAGTTGTTTGAAAAAATATGCTGAGCACACATGCATGTGCCCCCAACCTCTCATCAGGATGAATAAGGAGAAAGGATTACAGTATGACTACACCCCTTGAGGTTCTCTCTCTCTCTCACCTCTCTGTCTCTGGTGAGTGTACACATCCTCTGTCAATTAAGAAAAGGCTATTATTACTTATTTTATATGATAACACATTGGAGTTCAAAATTAAGCTGAAAAAATAAATCAATACCAGGCCAGCCAATGGCATGGTGATTAAGGCAGCTGGATCCCACATGGCTCACTATGCAATTCTAGTCCCAGACCTGCTGATCTGAAAAACATACTAGGCTTTGTGAGAACATGTCCAAACCTTCCAAAGAGAGAGGACTGGAGAAGGAATTGTGGCATGACCATCTCCTATGTTGAGTGCTTTTTCACTCTTCCTCTTTCTTTCTTTCCAGTGAGTGCACATGCCCTCTGAAATTTAAAAAGGAAAAATCAGTATCTAAAAAAAAGTAATAGCTTAATAGGTAAGCTTCTTCATATCAGCAGAGCAAACCTATGTAAAAAGAATAAAGTAGGATCTCACTTCCTGACCTCAAAATATATAACAAAGCTCTGATAATCAAACAGCATGATATTGACACAAATACAGGCAAGTAGACCAATGGAACAGAATTGATAACCCAGAAATAAAACCCCAAACATACAGCCAACTGATCTTCGACAAAGGGCACAAGATAATCCAGTGGGGAAAAGAAAATCTCTTCAACAAATAGTGCTGGATAAACCAGATATCCACCTGCAGAAAAATGAAACCATACTCCTACCTCTTACCATTAATATAAATCAACTCAAGAATCTTAACACAAAACATGAAACTATAAAACTACTAGTGGAAAGGGAATCAGCAGTTAGCTTAATGGCTATGTCGCTGGGCTCCCACGTAGTCGACCGCGGTTCACGTCCCAGACCCGGTGGCTTAAAATTCACACCGGGCGCGTGTGCATGCGTGCCCAAGATCCCGAGAGGAGAATGGAGGAGAAGGGATTGCGGCGTGACCATCCCCCCTGGGGGGTGATTTCTCGCTTTCTGTCTCTATGTCTCTCTCTCTGTCTGTCTGGCGAGCACACGCGCCTTATAGCAAAAACCTCTCGAAAAAAAAAAAAAAAAAACTACTGGTGTTCAATACAGGGAACTCTTGGAGACATTGGCATAGGCAAAGACTTCTTAAAGAAGACCCCAAAGCACAGGCAATAATCTCAAAAATAGACAAATAAGACTACATTAGGCTAAAAAGCTTCTGCACAGCAACAACAATAACAAATCAATAATTAGAGTGAGGATACACCCCTGAGAGTGGGAGAATATATTTGCAAATAAAGCCTCAGATAAGGGACTGATAACCAGAATATAAAGGGAAATCAAACAGATCACCTACACACACACACACACACACACACACACACACACACACAATAAATCCAATTAAAAGATTAAAAGATGAGTAAATGAGCTAAACAAACAACTCTTCCAGGAAGACATACAAATGGCCAAAAGGCATATGAACTAATGTTCAACATCTCTTATCACAAGAGAAATACAAATCAGAAACTCAATAAGATACCACTTAATCCCAGTCAGAATGAGTAAGATTAAAAAAATAAAGAATGATATGTGCTGGCCAGGCTGCAGTGAAAAGGGAACTCTCGTACATTGTTGGTAGAAATGTAAATTAGTACAACCACTATGGAGAAGAATATAAATATTATTCATAAACCTATGAATAGAACTATCACATGACATAGCAATTCCACTCTTAGATATTTACCTAGAGAATAAGAAAACCCTCAACTGGAAAAACACTTGCACATTAACATTTATTGTGGCAAAAATCATAATTGCTAGGACATGGAATCAACCCAAATATCCAAGAACAGATTAGTGGATTTAAAAATGTGACACATGTACTTTATGAAATACTACTGAACCATAAAAACAAACGAACAAAAAAAGACACCCTCATATTTGACAAAATTGGCAAATATGGAAGATTTAATGCTAAGTGAAGCAAGCTGGACTATGAAAGACAAGCATTGTATATCCTCACTCAATATACACTGAATATTTTTGCTATATAGTAGAAACTAAAAGACTGGAAGGTATAAAAACAGTGAGATCAACTGTAGATACTACAGACAGTATAGGAGGGGGTGAGTAATATGAGGTGGGTAATAGGGAGTATGAGGGAGTGGATCAGAGAAAAAAGCAAACACCTTTAATAGACACAAAAGTGAAAAGCTACCTGCTTTTCATGATAACGTATATGGAAATATCTAACAAAAAAAGACACCCTCATATTTGACAAAATTGGCAAATATGGAAGATTTAATGCTAAGTGAAGCAAGCTGGACTATGAAAGACAATATACACTGAATATTTTTGCTATATAGTAGAAACTAAAAGACTGGAAGGTATAAAAACAGTGAGATCAACTGTAGATACTACAGACAGTATAGGAGGGGGTGAGTAATATGAGGTGGGTAATAGGGAGTATGAGGGAGTGGATCAGAGAAAAAAGCAAACACCTTTAATAGACACAAAAGTGAAAAGCTACCTGCTTTTCATGATAACGTATATGGAAATATCTTTACCTTGACTAATAAGCACTGTATTCATGCTGGGGGAAAAAAACATGCTGCACACTATAAAAATGTACAGGGATTAAATGCAAATTTAAAAAGAATTTTAGAAACTAAGCTTAAATAGCTAAATAGTTTTTAAATTTTTTTATGAAATATTTTTGTTTTTTTTAAAACAGCATTGGAAACATAGTTTTGTTCAAGAAATATTTTTAATTAGACACCAATGTAATTGAGAGAATAGTCATATTTAGAAGAATAATGTACAGTCATATTCATAAGAAAAAACTATAATATCAAACTAATTATAATTTTTCTGGAGAGTTTTCAGTGATTTACTTTTCACTTCACTGATATATGTTAGTACCATTTTACTGTATTTTCTAAAAAGCCATTTTGCCAAATTTAATAAACTTTATTTTAGGCTAAAAGCATCATTAAGTATTCCAGATCTGTTGTCAAAATTTAAATATTACTTTTGTTAAACTCTTTGCCAAAAACTAAAGGATTATTTTCTGGCTGCTGGTTTTGATTTTTTTTTTCTCAGTTTCTTTCTTTGCTGTCTTCATGTCCTTAAATAATTATGAATATGTGTATGTGTGTGCATATACACAGTCCCACATTAAACCTATATCCTCTTACTTTTTGTTTTCATTTTTTAATTGATAATAGTGGGAAACCAAGGGAGAAATGAACCTCCAGTCTTCCTGTTCCTCTTGGTCCTGGGCAAAATATGTTGTGACCAGTTGAGCTCTAATTCCAGGTAATTCTGCCCTTGTCTATGCCAAAACTAAAGACATCCAAACTTTACAGACAGTCCACAGTAATAAAACACAAAAGTCTGAGAGGTTGTTCCACATGGGAGGGTTCTCTCTTCTGGAGACCACCAAAAGCATGCATATGCCCATGATTTGGGGCTGGCTGAAGAAGCTACAGTTGGATTACAAAGTCAAAACCCTGCTGGGTGTTTTGTCTCTGTTTCTCTGTCTGTCTTTCTGCCTCTGTTTCTCTCATTTACAGAAGGAAAAGAAATATCCAAAATGAGTATGTAAAAAATACCTACTTATAGACCCTGGCTAGACCATCCCTGAAGACAATGAGAAAGTACCAGGTAACAATTGTCTTTTGGAGCTTCTTTTCCTCACTTTGGTTCCTCTCCTTCATTGTGGCTCCATAAATTTCTAGTAGGGTGGAGACTCTGGTTTCTCCTTGAGATTTTTCCTTTTTGAATATTCTTTTTAACAGGCGGTTATTTCTGCTCAGCTCAATAACCCTATCTTGTACCTACTAGTGACTCTGTGGGAAGTCTTATGGGTGCGAAATTCATTAGACTTAGCTCTATTATATCATACTCCAAAAGATGCTCACTTGAGAATTTAAAACAATAAAGAATTTATTGGACATCAAGAGTTATGGACATGATTAAGTTAATGTCATAAATAGCCAAATTAAATTTCCAACTTAATGCAAAATGTTATGCCAGTGTCAGCATATCTCTGATCACTCGTGCCTTTATACACTGGAAGTTGATGATATTCCAAAGTCAAAGAGACTTAAATCAGATCTCAGACCTCTATATTGATTACATCTTTTTTCCCTTCTCTTTTCTAATTTTACAGAAGCCTTCTTTAAATTTATGCATTAAACAAATATCTATTGCCTACAATATTCTAGGCACTAACAGAGATGAAAAAACATGGCACTCAATCTTATAAGACCTCTCAGTTTAAAGAGGAAAATAATTACATCTACAATCAATTGCAAACTGTTAAGTTCTATAATAACAAAACAGAGAGGAAGCTCTGAAAATGTTTAGAGATGATGTGTTTACTACTTTTGAAGCATAGTCAAGATTTCTTTTCCTGGCAACAGAAGAGGGAAGAATAGTCCAGGGAAAGAAAATAGACTACAGAAGCCAGCAGCTTGAAATACCAATTCTATTTGGAAAATTATGGGAACTTGTAACGACTATACATGTGGATTACACTAGTAAACTATACATAGCTGCCCATTGCCCCTCAAGCTGGGAGGAGCTACACTGGTCAGGACCGACAGCTTCTTATCCAGGACTGATGCCATTCAGGTGATTCTGAAGGCCGTATAACATGTGCCAAAGCCCAGGTTACCCACGGTGGCACATGTTTCTATAGTATGTGTTGTTAGTGCGTATGTGTGTGTGTGTGTGTATACATGTGTGTGTTCCTTTATTGTTCTTTTCATACCTTCCACCTTTTAAACAAAATTTTACACCAAATTAGAAATGAAACGTACAAGAGATGAAGATGGATCTGATCTGGCTGAGGCAAGAGCTATTGCTGGATTCTTTTCCATTTAACAACCACTTACTTGCTAGAACATCAGCTTCTCCCCTTAGAGGTTCACCAGAAACAAAATCTGCTTTATCCTCTTGGAATTAGAAAGGAAAAAGAAACTACAGTTTTTCAAAAATAAACCTACAGAAAAGAATGTCCATGCTGTTTTTGTTTTCTTGCAGGAACTTCCAGCTGGCAGAATCAAACATTATAAGCAATTTCACATTATTTTAAGAGGTCTGCTTAATGACAATATGGTCCATAACAACTGAGGACTGTTGAACTCCCTCTGCCTCCTACTAAAAAACTCAAAATTATGTGTCAAGCTAGTAAAAATATAAAAGTAGAATGAATATGGTCTGATGTGGGGAGATTAACCTGAAACTAAACATTTAAAATATACAGGCTCTACTTGCATCTTCCACGGTTAAGATTCAGGTTGGGGAGGAAAAAGCACAAGTCTTCCATGCAGAAATCAAGCTAGAGCCACCTCAAACCACAGATCATTTTTAGTAAAATAAATAATGGGACAATCAGATAGTGTACACATCTGATCAATGCAAAGGGTATATAGCATCACTTAAGGCGTCTTTCCAAGATTCTTTTACATAATTTTAACCAAGTTACTAAATTTAATTTCTTGTTTAACCACACAGGGCATAGAGGAATAGGTTAGATGATACTATGAGGTGAAGAAAGCAATAGATAGGGCCTTCTCTTCAACAAGTCAATGTCATAAAAGAGAGGTAGGAGGAATGTGTTCAGGGACTAAAGGGATGAAAGAAACATACCAACTGAAAGCAATGCTTCACCATGATTGGATTTTTGGCTTAAATAAATTAACTTGACGAGATACTGAACTGGATTCTTGACTTAAAGAAATCAACTTGAAGAGATATTTGTAATTAATTGGTAAAACTTTTAAATGCACAGGATATTAAATCGTGCATGTTAAGAATATGTTGTTAACTTCACTGGGTGCAATAATGGTAACACTTTGGTATTATAAAGGTAAAATATCTGATTTTAGAGTTGAAACAAAATATTCAGGTTTCAGACATCGTATAAGCAATTGACTTTTAAATAGTCTAACAAAAAAGTGATAGAAGGAAACATGGCAAAATTTGCTTAACATTTGATGACTCTGACTAATGATTACATTTCCAAGCTTCCATTTATAATAATCTGATTGAGTAATCACAACAAATTTTATTTCATATATTAGATTCGTCATTTATTTAAAAGTAGGATCAAAATCTTAAATTCTTCCTTAATTTATAGATTATAAAAATTTTGTGTGTGTGTACATGTTTTAGTGAGAGACTTTTCTGTGTTATAGAATCTTTAGTATTATTGAGACATCAGAAAAGTCATGGTGAATTTTTGCATAGAAAAATATGGCATGACTTTCTCAACAACCTGATATTTCTATAAATGAGTATGTAAAATAAAAACTACAAAATGCTCAAGAGTTTTCAATACTAATCTGAAAGAATTGTATTATATTTTGAATGGGTACAAGTACAAGGTGAGTTTCCTCAATGAGTTTGGGTTAGAGAGTATACAATTCATGTAAAACAATCCAAGTATTTCTTATATATGTGCTTTTGAAATATAAGTACATAAGAAATCCCTGGACTATCCCTTCTAAAGAAAATGCGTGCTATTGGGACCAGCAGTTAGCATAATGGCTATGTCGCTGGACTCCCACCTAACCGACCGCTGTTTGAGTCCCAGACCTTGTGGCTCACACCAGGCGCATATGCATGCTTGCCCAAGATGCAGAGAGGAGAATGGAGGAGAAGGGATTGCTGTGTAGCCACCCCCCAGGGGGTGATTTCTCACTTTTTGTCTCTCTATGTCTCTCTGTCTTTCTGGTGAGCGCATGTGTCCCATAGCAAAAACCTCTCAAAAAAAAGAAAAAAAGAAAATGCATGCTATTAAAAGTTCAGATTCCAGAAACATATTTCTTCAGAAACAGAACTACTAACTAAGCAGATTATGTGCACAGATATCAGGTGAAACCTTCCTTAATTTTTAACAATTCTGTAACTGTAGTGCTACCATTTGTATTACCAAGTTGTAATTAAAGGCCCAGTGTTACACTCTTCCTTGTTTGACCTGTTCATAAATGTTTGCTGCAGGCCAAAGCCCATAGTGTAAGATTTTGCTAATAGTGTATTTGAGCTATAACTGTGATACAATTTATGCTCCCCCAACAGAGATGGCAGTGTCCATTTCAAGGGAGAGCTGGTTTCTGTAATCTTCCCAACAAGTGACACTGACTGAATCAGTAAGTGAAGCTAATCCAATGGAACCCACTTACTTGGCTGGTGCAATTCATTTGTACAATTGGAGAGAACATAACGAAATTAGTCTTTTTATTCATGGGTCACTAAGACAACCTTATGAAAAACCAAGCAGAATAATTTCCATATTTATTTTTCTCAGTGATAAAATCATAAAAATTGAGATGAATTTGGAATAGGAATGGCTATTTACCTAAACGGTGATATTATATCATTTAGCAAAAAGTGTATTAATTATATCATATACTGTAGTTAATATGTAGAGAGCATGGATAAAAGTGTGACCCTTTCCTAACTATGAAATGTCCAGAACAATAAAGTAACCATGTATGTCAGGTAAATACAGTTGGCAAATACTATATTACTTTGTGCTTGTTTATATCATCCTAAGAAAGAATATACCCAAAATAACTGTAGGCTCTTCTGAATATAATTTAGGTGAGAAAATTCAGAATTTAGCAATGCTTTTAATGTTTATTGTGAATGCCAACAGTCAGCCAAACAGTGAGGTTTGAGGGCACAGTCCTCAAGACTGCCCTCTCTTCTAACACCAACTTAAGTTCAAAACTAGTCCCAAAAAAAGTCTCAGTTGCTAAATTTGCTAGGACTCACAGAAATCTGTGAAAGCTTTTGTACCAATAGTGACTGTTAACAACAGATAAAGGGTATAAATTAAAAGTGAGACAAAGAAAAACATATCTAAGGCAGTCTAGGAGGATTCCAAACAAGACAATTCTGTTGTCTCCTCTTCACAGGGTCAGAACACACTACCTTCCCAGCTGATGTGCAACAATATATGTGGAGTATTGCCAACCAGGGAAGCTCACCCAAGCTTCTGTGTCCAGAGTTTCTATTTAGGGTTCATTACGTAAGCACACTTAATTGATTGATAGACCATATGGTTGAACTCAGTCTTGAGGTCAACTGATATCACATGACTACAAATCCTCACTCTACATCATATTGTTGTTCTTTCTGGAATGGAAAATCCTCAGACTATTGAGAGTGACTAGACCCACTCTAAGATCCAGTTTGGCCACCCCCATCTTAACCAGACACTCCTATCAAGTATGGCATAAATTACCTCCCAGAATCCCAGGGCAAAGGTCAGGTCTTTCATCAACAAGGCCAAATTCTTTACTAAGCAATGACTATAAATGATCATTTTACATCTGAGTGTAGAGTTAAAGAAGGCACACAAGAGTTATACACATAACATCTTAGGTTTACTCACGATTTTTTTTTTAAACTAGAACAACACAATCATCCACAATTAACTATTCTATTCCCTAGTAGTCAATGAGTATTTTATCTAGTTGATGTATAATTCTTTCATACTTGGAACTTATAAATATATTTTCATCTCAAATCACTTTATTTTAAAGTCAGTCAATTTTGTTTATAGATCCATGTGTACTCTGAGCTGTTTGCTCACTCATTAAAAAGCTTTCATCCCACCCATAATATTTTTTCTTACCTTCCCAAACACAAATATAACAATACTAATTTTTGGTTATCCCTCTAGCCAGTCCAGTGACTTCTCAGCTAATTTATTCAATTTAGTCTTATTTTAGTTTAAAACTATCTCTAAAAAGTTAATTTGTCTTTTTAAAGAATTATTTATTATTTATTCATTCACTTATTTTAATTTGCTAGAGAAAGACACACACAGAGAGACAAGGAAAGCAAGAAAGCAAACCACCAGGTCCAGGATTCAAACCGTGGTGGGCCATGCAGGAGTGTCCAGTGCCTTAACCACCACACCACCTGCTGGCTCTCCTAAGAAGTTAATTTGATTTGATGGAAATAAGTTAACATCTATCAACTGGAATGGAGTAAAATTTTGTAGGAATCCTGAAGTAGTAAGATTTTCAAAATCAGTAAGACTATCTGGTGCCACTCTGAAAAAAATAAAATTAAAAGCATTCTTATCTTCCAAGAGACATTCCATTTAGAACATATGTATCCAGATGGGGAATATTCATTAGCAGAGGACCCAATAATAGTGTTGAATAAGCTACCAATCAGGCAAATTACCTTAGTGACAGTGATCATTAGGAAGAAAATACTTTAGATGAACCACTAACTGCAGGATAATGGGGCCGGGGCAGAGCATTACCAAGGATAGAGATGAAAGGCATGTTTGTATCTGTGTAAGGTTGTAGGGACTCTCCACTTCTGTCAGAACTTTATGCTGCGCTGTAAAATGGACATTCTAAGTAGACTTCAGCTTGTATTGTGCTTCTCTACAGGATTATCTAAAATACTTTGACATCTGCCAGAAAGGGGCCGACACAGGAAACAGAGCTTTCAGAAATCTTGAGATAAATGGCTTCTTTGGGAATTCTCTTCTAATAAAAAAATGGCTGCCACCTAAGTAGCCAAACTAATGAGAAATGAGATGTTATAGGTTCAATGCTTATAATATGTCATGCTCTATGTGCAAGTTATCGAATTAATCTTCTGGCTATCCTGTAAAGTGGAGAGTATGTCTATTTTTGTTTTCAGATGAAAAACTAACGTGCACAAGGGTTAAATTGCCTCGTAGGTCAAGATGCTGACCTGGCGTGACCTGAAGGGATTCATTCCCTACGTCATATGATTCCAGACTGTTCATCCCCACACTCCTGCCTCAACTGTTGCAGAATCACAGGATCTAGTATTACAAAGAGGTGCATGTATTAACATAATTATTTAAATTTTTCCCTTGAATCTGAGAAGGGTGAAAACGCTAACAGCTTTTGGGAGATGGAATGATAGCCACCTACTAGCATACATTTAACTTAATACTTAACTCCTTGGACAACAGATTTCCCATCTCTTGCCTTTTTTTTTTCCCTCCATATGTACTCACCAGAGAAAGACAGAGAGGGAGGGAGGTGGAGAAAGGACTCCCTCCATAGGAGGTATGATTATGCCAGAATTCCTTTACCTCTATTTCTCCATCATGCTGAGATTTAGTGTATGCTCATACATAAACTAGGTATATTTTCTAAGCTGCCAGGGCTGGGATTCTAACTGCACAATCGACCATGTGGGATCTGGCTTCCCTAACCACTGGATCATGGGGCCAACCCAAATTGCCATAACTTTTATAATTATGCCTGGTATCTATATTGTACTCATCCTCAGCACTTCAGCTTTTGAGTATAGGGAAGAACACTCACTATTCTATGTATTTTGTTTAATATCCAGCATATTAGTTTTAAACTGCATTAAATAGTTATCACTCCTTTAAGTGGTAAACAATCAGTATTCCTCAATGTTTACATACTGCTTACTCAAAAATAAAATAATACTTGTGAATCTGACAAATCAAATTACCTCTGACATTTAAAATTGATTGCAAATGAGGGACCAGCAGTTAGTGTAATGGCTATGTCACTGAAATCCCATGTAGTTGACCGCGGTTCAAGTCCTGGATCCCGTGGCTTAAACTCACGCCAGGTGCATGTGCGTGCATGCCCAAGATCCTGAGAGGAGAATGGAGGAGAAGGGATTGTGGTGTGGCCATTCCCCCCCCTGGGGGTGGGGTGATTTCTTGCTTTCTATCTCTCTGTCTCTCTCTGTCTTTCTGGTGAGTGCATGTGCCCTATAGCAAAAATCTCTAAAAAAAAATTGATTGCAAATGGAATATTTTTAGAGTATTGATTTACAATTTATTTATGCATTCATTTATTTATGCATTTACTTAGTATCCCATTTTCCACTGTTAAATGGGCCAGCAGGCAGGATGATGGTTGAGGTGCTAAACTCCCACATGGCCAATGTGGTTCAAATCCCAGACCTGGCCACTAGGCTTTATTGCTTTCTCACTTCCCCTCTCTCTCTCTTGTGAGGACATGTGTCCCATGGCAAATTAAAAAAAAAAAATTAGGGAACCAGCAGTTGACCATGGCAAATTAAAAAAAAAAAAATTAGGGAACCAGCAGTTGGCGTAATGGCTATGTCGCTGGACTCCCACGTAGTCGACCGTGGTTCGCGTCCCGGACCCGGTGGCTTAAAACTCACGCCGGGCGCGTGTGCGTGCGTGCCCAAGATCCCGAGAGGAGAATGGAGGAGAAGGGTTTGCGGTGTGACCATCCCCTCTGGGGGGTGATTTCTCGCTTTCTGTCTCTAATGTCTCTCTCTGTCTCTCTGGCGAGCGCACGCGCCCTATAGTGAAAAATCTCTCCAAAAAAAAAAAAAAATTAAATAAATAATTCTTTAAAATACATCAATAAAAATTATCTTAAATACTGAAACCACTATAAGATGTAGCAGAACATGTTGCAGAGAAATATAAAATTGTTTTTATGAGCCCAAACTATAGGGATAACCATTTATTTAAATTCTGACATTTTCCATTTATTAGCTTTGTGATTTAGAGAAATTATGCCTCATATTCCACACTGTAAGATTAGGATTATAACAGCATTTATCTTATTGTACTATTTGAGAAATAATCGAGTTGATTGTCTACTCCAGAGTTTGAGAGCACCAGACACAAGGAAAGTGCTTGAAACATGTTAGTTCTACCAGTATATAATAACCTAATGATTAGAGAGGGCGTTCTAAAACTTTTTGGTCTTTAAATCCCTTTTTAACTCTAAAATTGAAAATTCCAAAGATCTTCTCTAACATACCCAAAATTTCTCACTTAAAAAGATAAAAATTAAAGTTGACTAATTTGTTTTAAAATAATCCATTTTATGTTAAAATAAGTAATATGTTTATAGGAAATAACTATTCTCCCCAAAAGATTGCTGAGTAGAGTGATGGTGCTTTACATGTTTAAACATCTCTTTAATGTCTGACTCTAAGGAAGCTAGCACTAGAGTCTCACACTTACTTTTGAATACATCTCTTGCAATATGTCTGACTGAAGTATTCAAAGAAAATTCAGATTTGTAGTTATGTAGTTGAAAGCTAAATGAGTATTTTATGAGGCTTTTCAGATAATTATGGACATTCTTCCTTGATACTACACCAAAACTTCACAAGTGATAGTTCATTAAAGCTCCATTCCAATTTTGAATTTGAAACTAATTTGAAGGACATTGTCCTATCTTGTGACATCATACTGTGTTATATTAAAAGGTCTACTTTGTCCTTTGAATGGTCTTTCACTTTTGCATGATTTTCTAACATTGATCATTAAAAAATACGGGCCTAGTTATGAAATTCTCTCAATCTTAACACATTGTATTTAATAATATTTTTAAATATATTTGCTAATATCACATCTTTATCAGAAATGTTTCTGAGAAGCTCTCAACTCACAGTTGATGTCCCAAGTTGTCCAAAATTCAAATTTTTACTTGAAGCTTCAGTTTTATCATTGACAAAAAATACTTTCAGTAGTTTTCTCTTGAAGTGACAGAATTGCTTCTTTCATTGTAAAATAAATGTTTTCCAAATACCGAAGTATGAAAAAAAGCATAATTTGGCTGTCAGTTGTTCTTTCAAATAAAAAAAAAAAAAACTGTACTCCATGAAAAAGGAAGTTGTTTAACTCTCAACTCAAATAAGAGTGGCTATTTTTTCTTGGGACAACCATCAGAAAAGCTTCACATGGGCTTTCAATTTTGTCACACTGAGTATTAAAGCAGCAAGTGTTTTCTTGCTTGTGGCCAAGAATTAACTGGCTTTACCCTTTCACTTGAAAGCATTAAAAAGTGAGAAAATCAATTCATCGAAATTTTTCAAAACGCTGGACATCAGCCGACAATGACTTGATGTCCCTGTTAGGAAACCAATGAAGTGATCCCTACAACTGTCCCCAGTTCACCTCTTTGAGAGTATTATCAGGTCATGGAACAAAGTGAGGAAACTGAGGTGAGTTGATATGGGGGGAGATGAGGAGACTGGGAATCCAGGCGGCCAAGTATGCACAGCATAGAGTACTGAAAAAGAGCAAGCTAAACACACAAAGAGCAAGTTTTGGAAACTGGCAGTGTCCCCTTGCATATTTTTAGGATACTGATCTACAATTTATTTATGCATTCATTTATTTATGCATTTACTTAGTATTCCTAGTCATAGACCCTTTTGAGGATATTTTAAATAGATATTTATTTTCTCAATTTTCTAGAATGACAAGGATTTTGCCAAATCAAAAATAGAAAGAACTCCATCTCAAACTAAATGCTATTGCTGTTCTGCCTTGACAATTAGCTGACTTTGCAAACTTCAGAGTAATTTGATTTAGTGCACCACAGGAATTTTAAGCACAGTATTTTTACATAATTAAAAAAAAAAACTTAAAAAAGTCCTCTTATTGACTTTTTTTTTTTTTGAGAGGTTTTCGTTATAGGGCACATGCGCTCGCCAGAAAGACAGACACAGGCAGAGAGATAGAAAGCAAGAAATCACCCCTCAGAGGGGATGGCCACACCGCAATCCCTTCTCCTCCATTCTCCTCTTGGGATCTTGGGCACGCACGCACACTCGCCCAGTGTGAGTTTAAGCTGCTGGGTCCAGGACTTGAACCGCGGTCAACTACATGGAGTCCAGTGACATAGCCATTATACTAACTGCTGGTCCCATTATTTACTTTTAAAACAGTACATACAACCTATCATCTGGTTAGTCTCTTATTATGATCCAAAACTTCTGTCAGATTTATTTATAACTTTAAGTTATTAAAAGAGTCATCTAGTCATTTAATCTACTAGAAAATGAAGGCTCCAATGTGCTCCAATAATTCTTCCCTTTGGAACACTTGGCTAACATATTATTCTGAACACGATGCTAATGATTAATGTGTATGACCCTCCAGAAGCAATCAATGATGGACTACCTTTCTACCTGGCTATCATGTGCTGGTATTGTTTGGTAAGCAGGAATCTGCTACAATGTTTGGCCCTGTTCTTGGCAGTCTTCCTACTTTTATGGAGAATGTATGGCTCATTGATAATTAATGTTCTTCCTTCTTTCTCATAAATTGACTATACAAAGACACATATTCTAACAATCTACATATGAATGAAAAAAGGACTTCTAAATATATTTGCTTCTTCTTTTAGGCATATTCTCTCATATTACTTACAATTAATACCATATATAGGGAACCAGCAGTTAGCGTAATGGCTATGTCGCTGGACTCCCATGTAGCCGACCGCGGTTCACGTCCCAGACCCGGTGGCTTACAACTCACACCGGGCGCGTGTGCGTGCGTGCCCAAGATCCCGAGAGGAGGATGGAGGAGAAGGGATTGCAGCGTGACCATCCCCTCTGGGGGGTGATTTCTCGCTTTCTGTCTCAATGTCTCTCTCTATCTGGCAAGCGCACGCGCCCTATAGCAAAAACCTCTCCAAAAAAGAAAAAAAATACCACATATATACACATACATATATAACTTCTTTGTCCACAGTTTCATTTTCCAAAATTTCAGTTACCCATGGTTAACCTCATCCTTAAAATAGATGAGTACAGTACAATAAGATATTTTGAGAGAAAGAAAAAAACCACATTCATATAACTCTCACTACAATATGTTACTATAATTTTTCTATTTTAGTATTATTGTTGTTAATCTCTTTGAATGCCTGGGTTATAAATTCAACTTTGTCACAGGACTTTAAGTATAAGAAAAAACCAGTATATATAAGGATCACTACAGTCCAGTCTCAGGCATCCACTGGGAGGCCCAGAACTTTCGCAGAGAAAGGGGGACTACTTTACATGGGTATATAGAATATGTGCACCCATATAATAGGCACTTAATAAAATCAATAAAATACAAGCATCTGCTACCAGAAAATCCTTTGTAAGAACCAAAACACCCATTGTACATTTTGTTTCTACTTTAAGATTTACTTTGAACTTGTGGCCTTTTGACAAACTCAAAGATTTAAATTACTTATACTCAAGCTTATGTTTTCATCTATTGGCCAGTGACAGCCTTCTTCAGCTGTGTTCTTTACCCATTTAGCAATAGACCTGATATTTTTAAAAAGGTTTCTTGCCCTTGAAAATAACAGAATTGTTATACTCATTGTGAATTCTCTCTGCCCTAAGAATATTATACAATCATTTCTCTTAAAAGCCTGGTTCCCTTTTTTGTGATTAGGGATAAAAGGCAAAATCTTGACACAGGAGGGCGCATGTGAGTAGTGTGGTGTTAAGACAGCTGCTTCTGCTGCATCTTCAGAAGCTTTCAGTGCCATGGCAGTGAAAGTAGATCCTCTCCATGACTATGGGTTCTTGCCAATTTCTCAGAATGAAACCAGTGTGCACTGCATCTTGCTTTTCTGGTAGCATGTCATTTCATTACTACTGAAAATGTTCATATTTCAAATTTGTAAAACCCAAATTTAAAATATTAGGAAAATAGAACGAAAACCCAACTGAGGAAAAAGACAGGAACTGTTCTTCTGTTCATGAGTGAAAGGACACTGAAAGTCCTGTGGTGAACTATTCTCTATGTGTATTCTTCTTTATACTCATTCAAAATGCTGCTGCTGAAATCCAGGGAGAGCTGGTGCCTTTCACAGATATCAAAATTTGGTCATATACTATTCTAGACATTTTACAGATATTTCATCATTCTTTTACTAAGAATTTATTACTTTTACTTATTTCCCAAGAAGTACGTTTCTAGTATCCAAAGCATAAAGGACCAGGAGAATGAATGAGGAAAGATAGGCTAACGGAGTATCTGTCATTAATACAGCTTCAAGTTTTAACTTAGGCTAATGTTTTGTTTCATCTACTTTATTAGGGCATAATTTACATGCAATAAAAAGCATACATCTTAAATGTATAGTTCAAGAAGAAATTTCGACAAATACAAAAACCTGAGAGAAAGAAAAAAACCACATTCATATAACTCTCACTACAATATGTTACTATAATTTTTCTATTTTAGTATTATTGTTGTTAATCTCTTTGAATGCCTGGGTTATAAATTCAACTTTGTCACAGGACTTTAAGTATAAGAAAAAACCAGTATATATAAGGATCACTACAGTCCAGTCTCAGGCATCCACTGGGAGGCCCAGAACTTTCGCAGAGAAAGGGGGACTACTTTACATGGGTATATAGAATATGTGCACCCATATAATAGGCACTTAATAAAATCAATAAAATACAAGCATCTGCTACCAGAAAATCCTTTGTAAGAACCAAAACACCCATTGTACATTTTGTTTCTACTTTAAGATTTACTTTGAACTTGTGGCCTTTTGACAAACTCAAAGATTTAAATTACTTATACTCAAGCTTATGTTTTCATCTATTGGCCAGTGACAGCCTTCTTCAGCTGTGTTCTTTACCCATTTAGCAATAGACCTGATATTTTTAAAAAGGTTTCTTGCCCTTGAAAATAACAGAATTGTTATACTCATTGTGAATTCTCTCTGCCCTAAGAATATTATACAATCATTTCTCTTAAAAGCCTGGTTCCCTTTTTTGTGATTAGGGATAAAAGGCAAAATCTTGACACAGGAGGGCGCATGTGAGTAGTGTGGTGTTAAGACAGCTGCTTCTGCTGCATCTTCAGAAGCTTTCAGTGCCATGGCAGTGAAAGTAGATCCTCTCCATGACTATGGGTTCTTGCCAATTTCTCAGAATGAAACCAGTGTGCACTGCATCTTGCTTTTCTGGTAGCATGTCATTTCATTACTACTGAAAATGTTCATATTTCAAATTTGTAAAACCCAAATTTAAAATATTAGGAAAATAGAACGAAAACCCAACTGAGGAAAAAGACAGGAACTGTTCTTCTGTTCATGAGTGAAAGGACACTGAAAGTCCTGTGGTGAACTATTCTCTATGTGTATTCTTCTTTATACTCATTCAAAATGCTGCTGCTGAAATCCAGGGAGAGCTGGTGCCTTTCACAGATATCAAAATTTGGTCATATACTATTCTAGACATTTTACAGATATTTCATCATTCTTTTACTAAGAATTTATTACTTTTACTTATTTCCCAAGAAGTACGTTTCTAGTATCCAAAGCATAAAGGACCAGGAGAATGAATGAGGAAAGATAGGCTAACGGAGTATCTGTCATTAATACAGCTTCAAGTTTTAACTTAGGCTAATGTTTTGTTTCATCTACTTTATTAGGGCATAATTTACATGCAATAAAAAGCATACATCTTAAATGTATAGTTCAAGAAGAAATTTAGACAAATACAAAAACCCATACTACTACTATCCCAACCAAGAGAATATATAGACTATTATAAAGTGAGTGTTATAAAGGATCACAGGTTTCTTTAAGAACTTGCCATTACTTTAACTCCGGAGTGATATACACTCTCAATTCTGTATTGATAAGATTATTAGAATTACTTGTCTTTTAATCAATTAAAAAGAATTAGCTCATTTTCCTCACATTGATTTTTATGAGAGAGTCTTCAAAAAACTCTTGGAAAATGAATATCATGAAAGATACTGTGCATAGATTTCAAAATTTTTGCTCTAAAATAAATTTGTCCTTTAATTTCATTTCTCATGAATAATGCTGTTATATTATTAAACTTATGGACCATCCAAAATTTCTCAGAGTTTAAGGTTCAAGAAATGGTTAGACCACATGTAGAGCAGCTATGCTTCTTCAGTCTGGCTACTAGGTCTGTTCCTAAGGACACTGATAGAAGAAACTTGGATTCCATGTCAATATTGTTTTGTTTTGCATTCTAATAGTATGAAAGTCCAAATAGGTGCTATACTGGGGTTGGCCTGAAACAAACTTCAAACAGTAGTAACTAAAGTCAGTAACACTTAAGATTTGACCAAACACATCTTTGACCAAACTATTTGATTCTAATGGAGAAAATGTCACCTGACAATCAATTCTATTGTTATTAATATTTCTCTTAATTTTTTTTTTGTGGAACCAAGGCTATTTGCAGTCTGATTATAGACCTGGAACAGAAAGGAAAACAAAAACAAAAGAGCTCCTGCTTTTCTCTTGATTGTCAAAAAATATGTTGGGCAAGCTCAAAATTCTTTGATTTTTTTCCCCCCAAAACTTGAGAACTGTGTTCATCTTCCAAATACATATTCAAATCAACTTCTAATTGTATTGAAATTGATCTGGGTGGGAAAGTGTGCTGGTTGTTTCTTGTTTTGTTTATTTAGGTAAGTGTCTTAAGATTGAAAAAGTAATATTTGTCTCTACAGTGAAACAGACTTTGGGGCACTAATCTGTGATGCTGGAGTCACATAGCCAAGAGGGGTTTATATCCTGAGTGGGCCTGAAGCGTGCTGGGCACACTGGCATCTCTGTTCCAGACTGACTGCGGGTTGAGGCATGGGGATCACAGCTTGGCGAGACCTTTTGAGGAGGTCTGTATCCTTCTCACTCACACGCTCTCTTGTGCATGCCATTTCATGTACTTTCTGTGGCACTTTCACTTTGGGAAGAAATAAAAAATATTGATGATTAATATATAAAACCCTAAATTAGTCCATGATTAGTGATATATTAATGATTGACAGAACTTTAAGCAAGGGCAAATGCATGCGATAAATTTCTGTATTTATGGGTGGGAAGAGCACTGGACAAACTTCAGGTAATTGTTCTGAGCAGGAATAGTACACATTCCAGATGGCATGTGTTACCATTGCCTTCTACAGAACACACCTATCAGAACTGGTTAATCAGGTAAACACAGAATTCCATCGGATAGTCATACAAGTCAGTAAGTTCCAAATACATTAATAAGTAAAAGGGAAACATTTTAAAATCATAAAAAAACATTTTTTAGGTCTACACATATTTGCATTTTTAAGATTAAAGCATAAAAGATCAACAAATATGTTTGAAAATGTCTTTTCAGATTCCCATAAGGAGCAAAAACAAAATTAAAAGGGATAACAAATGGAGAAAAAAGTTGGCAATATACATTAACAAAAATTGTTAATATATTTTACATATAAAGAGCTTTAGGAATCAATAAGAAACAAAAAATTTTAATTATTAACTGGCAAAGAACATGAATTGTCAGTCCATCATTAGAAGAAACAAGAAGAAAAAATACCTGATAAATGTAATGAAGAAAAGTTTATAATTTCTTTTAACCCAAGAGAGAGACATCTTTTGAATAAAGCAATACTTAAAATATTTTTAGAAAATTTTAATAAAAGATTCATCATAAATTTTGCCAAAGATTCAAGAACTACCATCCACTGTGAAGGGAGTTTGAATTGAAATCATCTAATATTTTTTGGAAAAACATGACAAAAGTTTTAAAAATGTACCTATTTAACCTTTGATCAATTGTATTCCTTAAAATTTATCTTTAGAAAATGAATAGAAAATATCCTGGTTTTGATCTCTGTTCTCTTATTATGTAAAATGTTATGACTGGGGGAAGGTGGGTACAGCTTACACCAAAATGTACTACTTTGGCAACTTTTATATGACTCTTAAATTGTTCTTAAATGTTTAGGAAAAAATAGAGCTATGTTAGCATGCTAAACTTAAAAGGAAAGTTATAAAAAAGTATGCATATAAGATTCCAATATGCTCAAAGCCATGGGCTTCACATGAAATAAAAGGCTAGAATGAAAATTTGTTATCCTCTTTAAGTGGTGAGTTTTTAAATGATGTGTGTTTATTTATAGATATCATAAATGGATATTTAAGTATTTTCCAAAATTTCTAACTTAAACATATAAATAACTTTTGAATGAACTTGAATAACTTTTCATTTCTATTATGAATCATTTTGTGTTCTGGTTAATTTGAGCAGCATAAACATTTTAATTACATCATTTGAGTTCCCTAATGCCCTCCGGCAACATAAATCTCAGTCTAATTCTTTTTAGTAATCAACTATGACTTGGCTTGCAAGAAATTCTCCAGAAGTATCTGCAGTATTTTTTGTTTTCCTTTTAGCCTCATTTGAGCACACTCAGGAAGCAAATCCTGCCACTGTAGCACTGTGGCAAAATATCAGTGGAAACATAAGAGATCATAAAATTATAAACCAGGAGATGAAATAGCAGATTAACCAGCTTTCTTCAAACAACTCAAATAAACAGTTTAGAAATGTATTTAACATGTGAAAAAAACTTTAAGATGCAAGGTCAATAAAGATTGCAACAAACAACATAATTGATGATGCCATTATAATCATTAGTGCAATAGCAGATAGAGTAAAACATAATACAGCTTATGATTAAAATAAATAGTACATCTTTTTATTTTAATGTCAAAGATATTATTTCTATATTATTATTATATTATTTTATCAAAGATATCTATTATTTACATAAAACAATAAATATCTTAACTCCTTGGCATCTTAAGAAACTTCTGTTTCCAGGATATGAAAGGTCTTTGGGGAGCTCATAAATAGAAATTACATAAGTTATTACATAAAACACTTTCAATTTCTTCTCTATGGTTTTCAACTTGGAATAAATTACAGAGTCATATCCAGTTTTATCATATGAAGCTTCCTTAGTTTTTTTCACAGAAAAGTATTTTAATTTTTGTATTGATTGTAAAGTTTAATTTCAAATTCTGACGAAAGCGATTATTTTCTCACTTTCTCTTTAATAGGACCATGCTAGTTCACTAGTTAAATCTTCAACTGTCTTCTTTGAGTTTTATGATTCATGACCCAAGAAGGGATGTCTCACCAAGGAAGCATTCCAAAACAATGGTTGATATTTAATTAGAGAACAAGCTCAGGTCTATGTGGCTTTGGCAGAATAGATTCAGTACTGTGATTTGGTCAATGAAGCCTTCACAAGAACACCATAAATGATTAAAAACATAGTAACAAAATAAAAATGAAAGCATCTCGACCTTAGATATGCACTATGGATAAGGGGTAATGGGTAAACCTCTAACAACAATAACAACACTGAAATCTCTCCTTTTTCTCTTCTCTCTATGCACAAACAGCTTTAATATCAGGGTAAAGACAGAGCCTTCTTTGGTGAGGCAGTAATAGGAACACAGAATTAGGGCATCTTTCAACTGCAGAAAATTTTATCTGTAAGATGATCTAATTGTTTTCCTGCCTTTTTCTAACTCCTATCTTTGATGACATCTTCAGAAATTCATTGACTAACAATAAACTAGAGAAATACAAAGAGCTCTTTTGGCTCAGCAAGCTGTTAGAATAAGTGATGTGCTCTCTTCAAACTACCTCACTTTGTAAATCATATGATCATTTCAATACATGCAGAAAAAGCATTCAATTTTTATGTGTTATTTATTTATTTATTTATTTATTTATTTATTTTTGGTGGTTGTTTTTAACTAGCCAGAACTATTGTCAATTTTTCTATAATACAGCTATGGAAAAATCCTATTATTAATGATAATGATTCATTAAAATAATAACTAATACTTATTGAGAGGGCTTTTTTGTTTTTATTTTTTATTTTTTCTCATGGGGTCTTACTATGTCATGATCCTCCTGCCTCAGATGGGACTACAGATGCACCTGACTTTTAGGACGGGCTAGTAATCGAACTCAGACCTCCTCTGTAGCCTCAGCCTGCCGAGATGCAATGCCAACTAGCCTGCACGATAGCAGTTGGGTATATGGTGTGCTATATGGGCCAGGCTCTCTTCTATTGTCTATGACTGAAGAGATGGTGTTGAAACTAAAGATTAAATGATGAGAAGGAATTGGTGGGCAATTTGGACATTTACTTAAGTGTTTGGGGTTGGAAGTAGAGAGGAGAGTTCCAGGCAAAGGAAATAATACCAGGGAAGACCCTGCAACAACTTGCATAAATAAGAGATTTTACCTCTTGAACTGATCACCATATCATGGAAACCAAAAGAGCCTGGGATGGAGTTTAAGGTTGATGGGGTTGACATTCAGGCAAACTTTTTTGGAGTAACAAAAATGTTCTATATCCTGATTATTTAAGTGTGTAAATTTGTCCAAACTTAGTACTTAAAATGAGTGTATTTTGCTGTATATTAATTACATGTTAGTAAAGTTGATACAAAGAAATAAAAAGGGGGACCAGCAGTTAGTGTAATGGCTATGTCGCTGGACTCCTATGTAGTCGACTGTGGTTCAAGTCCCAAACTCAGTGACTTAAACTCACACCCAGTGCATTTGCATGCATGCCCAAGATCCTGAGAGGAGAATGGAGGATAAGAGATTGTGATTTCTTGCTTTCTGTCTCTCTGTCTCTCTGTCTCACTGTCTTTCTGTCAAGCACATGCACCCTATGGCAAACACCTCTCCAAAAAATAAATAAATAAATAAAAAGGCAGAGTGCACCCAAAATAGGCTAGAGTGCTAAAAACATCATTGAAGGTCTCATAGACAGTGTTAAGGATTTTGGTATTTTTTCTAAAGCAGCAGCCATATGAGAATATTGAATACAGAAGAAGTATGATCACATTTGTGTTCTAAATATTTATTAATGTGATTATAAAGAAAAAGAGCTTGAAAAAGTATATGCAAAAGACAATTAGGAGGCTATCACAATAGTACAAAGGAAGGAAGTCATTAACTTAACCCAAGCTTACAGACTGCAGAGACAGAAAGAAGGGGATGATTTTTGAATTTGAGAAGGCAGGCAATGAATGAAGAATTTAAGTGGGGTTGTTACCTTTATGTATTTAATTTTAGACAGTGAGACAGTAAAATGAGACACTGAAGTTCAGATACAAAGCAAGCAATTAAAACGTGGGCCAGTCCTGTAGCCTAAAGGTTGAAGGAGCAAGATCCCATATGTCTGACTATGATTCAAACCCTGGCCCCAGACACTTAAAAACATCCTGCATGTGGAACCAGCAGTTAGCGTAATGGCTATGTCGCTGGATTCCCACGTAGTCGACCGCGGTTCATGTTCGGACCCGGTGGCTTAGAATTCACACCGGGCGCGTGTGCATGCATGCCCAAGATCCCTAGAGGAGAATGGAGAAGGGATTGCGGCGTGGCCATCCCCCCTGGGAGGTGATTTCTCGCTTTCTGTCTCTGTGTCTCTCTCTGTCTGGCCAGCACACGCACCCTATACCGAAAACCTCTAAAACAAAACAAACAAACAAACAAACAAAAAACATCCTGCATGCATGAGTGTGTAGGCTTCAAATCCTGATAGAATAGAGAGAAGGAGAAGGGATTACAGCACGACCACACCTGACTTGGGGGTGGAGAGGTGTTTTATCCTTATTCCTCTCTCTGTCTCTCTGTATCTCTGGCAAGTACATACACTCTTATAATTAAAATAAGAAGAAAGAAAGAAGAGAAAAAGAAAATAAAGTGGACCTAGAGCTCACATGAAACCTAACTTGACCCCAGAAGACAACAGCATTAGTACAAAATGTCTTCTGGAATATTTACCCAAATGATTAAACACACACCTAAATATCCATGAATATGTGAATACACATAAATACTTGCACAATTAACTGAAAACACTAACATTTTTAAGCTGAATTTTTTTTTTTTTTTTTTTTTTTTTTTTTTTTTTGGGCCCATAAAGACAGAGAGAGAAAGAGAGGCAGAAAGTGAGAAGTCATCCCCCAGGGGGATGGCCACGATGCAGTTCCTTCTCCATTCTCCTCTCAGGATCTTGGGCTCTCACGCACACATGCCCAGCATGAGTTTAAGCCACCAGGTCCGGGACTCAAACCACGGTCGACTACATGGTAGTTCAGTGACATCGCCATTATTTCACCTGCGGGTCCCTAAGCAGAAAATTTTTTCAGACAGTACAGACGAGAATTTAAAATTCTATATTAATATCTTTTCTTCATAATTGTTAAAATACCTATTACTCTGTATCAGAATTCTTTAAAGTTCAATAGTTAATATATTTACCTTTAAAAAAAAATCTGTGTGTTATTATCGCTCCTGGAAACCGATGGTTAATATTACACACTGTAATCAAAATAAGACTACATCATTTAAACGAGTTTTTCCCAAATTTTATTTGAATACAATATCCATTTTGAGCAAGGTGATTTAGCAGACCCAATTTTCACAGAATACAAATTTTAAAATATTAACCTATACAGTTTCCAGAATTGCTTTCTGCTTTGCTCTTTGTTTCTCCACATGACATCTGGCAAGGATAATGGGGACAACTGTTTTATCCTGGAAACAGACTCACTTCTATTATTTAATTCCAAAATATTTCTTCATACTACAAAATTCTCCATATAAACCTTCCAATTAATAATCACCTCTATACTTTTCCTTATTTTTAGCATTATTTCCATCCTAGCAAGTCTGCATGTATTTTCTAAGATCTCTAGCTCTAAAATATTGTAACCCTACACAAAAAAATATTCATTATTTTCTCTTTTTAAAAAATTCCCACTGCCTAAGTCTGTCTATACTATAAACTTATAAGTTAGTATGACCTGGAAATCAAAAATACTGGAGCTTTAAAATAAAAATGCTTTGGCACCTACCCAACAAGCCTAGTAAATACTCCTTAAAGTCACTATCCAACTAAGCCCATGAGAAAGACCTTACTATAAATTGAATTTATACTGAAAAGCCCTAATTAGATCCCTGTTGAAGCCATTATCATTAAGTTTTCTATTGTGCCTGGCCACTAAAATAGTTGTTCTTACTGTGTACAATAAATGGGAAGCAACATCAAATCATAATAGTTTTAAGCTGGAAGGCACCTTAGAGATTAGCTATTTCAACCTCTTCAATTTTCAGATGAGAAAAAAGAGGTCCACGGAGGTTCAGTGACTTATTTAGAAACAGTTTTCAAAACTGAAATCTGTCACTGGTATTTAAAATATGTTGAATGAGCTAAAAAGGCTTTCATATGTTGCAAAGTATTTTCTCTAATCAAATACGCAATATCAGTTGTAGAAAATAAAAATAAAGAGCAAAATAACTAAACTCATTGGATTTAAGAATGATGGCTGTGATTACAATGTTTTTCTGAGAACACTGTCATTCATTTCTAAATAATGTTTCCAAATTATTTATTACCGTAGGGGCATAAATTATTAAATCTTGTAGAAATCTTCAATCATCTGTGTTATGACAAATCTTTCAATTTTACCACAAAGGAAACTCTCTTTTTCTCCACAAAAGATTTCCTAGCTTTTCAAGTCAAAATTGAATTTTCCAACAGGAAATGTGCAATTAAAATAAAAACTCTTCATCCTGTATGTCTCTGTCTTAGGTGAGGCAGGAATCAGCCAGGTCAGATTTGATCCAAAGAGAAAATGAAGTCTGTCAGAATTTGGTGGGTATTGGATGAGACATAAAATGAGGAATTATCATACAGGTATAGAATGGAACTGAGCAATGTTTTCCCTTAAGATTCGTAAGTTCAAAGATTCATAGTATTAGAAGACATGAGAAACCATCTAGTATAAATCTCTTTCTAAAGAGCACGAGGCAACTGAGGGCCAGTGAAAAGAACTGACTTACGAAGGCTTTATTCCAGTCAGGGATAAGTTGATGCTAGAGGCTAGGTCTCCTGGGTTCTAATAGAGTACTTTATTGGACCTCCCCACAGTGGAGAGACCAGAGGACACAGGCATCTGCAGGTTACTGTGAAGAAAGAGAAGTCAGAGATAGAGGAACAGACCAGGGAGCATATGGGCTGCAATCTGAGAGTGCCCCTGGTGTTTCAGAGGATCTGGCTGTACATCGAATTCTCTACATACAAGATGCTTACTGGTGCACTGTGGTCTTTGGACTTTGCAAATGAAAGCCATTTCTTTCTCATGCAATAACTTCATCTTTAGTTGAATTTTGGAGATGATTTCTCAATCATCTATAGTGTTTAAGCTGTGGAATGATTACTGTTATTGCCTTCCATGTGGTTCTGCCTCACAGAACATCATGTTTTACTGTGGCACCACTGTCTGGCCCGCGTAAGTAAGTATACTGATTTTAGTTACAGAATAACATAAGGCTGTCAGTTCAGATCCAGAGACTTCCTGGAGTATGCTCATCATACAAGCTGGCAGAGCCTGGAGATGAATTGCATTATCAAGATACTATCAGGGTGCTGGTTGTCTGTTCCTCTATTTCTCTTAATCACAGAATGAATAAACTTTAAAAATACTATATATATATCCACTTATACACCATGATTGTCATGATCATCTCTCAAAGGATGCCACTCACCTTAACCCAAGCTCCCCAAATCTGTGTTCCTTCTACTCTGTGAAATGGTGCTGCCTTTCAACACAGAATCTGATGAGGATGAAAAGGTACCAAAAAGTCCTGACAGTGTCCTTTAGTCTTAGAAGTGTCCAGGGCCCATGCCAAAGCCAGGGCAATCTAGAATTTCCTTTAGTGATAAAGCTATACATGATTGCTCTTACCTTCTCCACATGTTAAAATCCACTACCATTTGTCCTAAACTGTCTTCGAAGACCTATTTGATCATTACTGCTTTCTGTAAATCTCTGGCTCTTGTTACTTGATCTTCTAACCCATTCTTGTGAAAGCTAAGACAAACTGAACTTGAATTTTGACATAAGTGTCTAAGTTCTGGAATACATCAGACACAACCGAAAAATCATGAGCAGAGCCAGGAAGACAATGGTAATACAAAGTGAGCCATATTTGCCATCTAGTTTCTTGGAGATTACAAAGAAACAGGTCAAAGATAAAGTAAGGAGCCAAGGAATAGGTCCAAGAAGTAGTGTTTAAACAAAATCAATTTGAGAATTCCCGCTAAGAGCAGATTCCTACATCTGCTAAATTAGTCATCTTCATATACCCGATGCTCAGCAGTCCCATTTCTCCTGTGTTTTCAAATGCTGTCAGAAAGATGGGGTTTATAGGGAAAGTTAAGGCAAGCCAGTCAGAGAAGGGATCTCTTTTGCAGCTGCTTTACTCTCCTTTCCCTTCAGGGCTCTGAAGCTGTTGCTCATTCTTTCTGGAGTGATCATCATGAGAATCCCTGGCTTCTGTTGCCCCTGGATATCTTCTGTTTCCACATGTGGTTTCTTACTTAGAGACCTTTTCTTCTCACCTTTCCATCAAGACAGTAAACAAACACCTTCCTCTCCTTCAGCAAGCATATCCCCAGGGCTCCAAGAGGAGACGTTCTCCTTGTCCAGCCAGCGTTTTTTAGTTTTCCACTGCTCTTAGATAGGGTGGTGGCCGATCGTACCCAGCTCACTGCAGTGATAACCACTACTCTTCTTCTCCAGAATCTCCTTCCTCCTCCCCTCCTGTCCGTCTCACTTTTATGCCCTGATCCTGAGTCTGATGCCTCCTGCCAGGCTTCTACATTTTTTTCTGGTAACCATTATGTCTTAGACTTTTCTTCGTCTCATCTTGAACTGTGGCAATAGTCACAGGGTAATTTGCTAAACATGTCAATGTACATCTGAATCCAAAGCACAGATAGACTCCTATAGTTTTGCATTCACAGATAGGATTAATAACAAGGCTACACCATAACTGTGCATAGCCATCATGGACATGGCATTTGAGCATTTTGTGTTTTGACACCTTGATGCTGCCTTGAATGTGTATATGCAATGTCTTTATTAAATTTTTAAATAAATATACTCACATAGATAATTTTTTGAGAGGTTTTTGCTATAGGGCACGTGTACTCACCAGAAAGACAGAGAGACAGAGACAGAAAGTGAGAAATCACCCCCCAGGGGGCATGGCCACATCACAATCCCTTCTCCTCCATTCTCCTCTCGGGATCTTGGGCACGCACGCACGCACATGCACCCGGCATGTGTTTAAGCCACCGGGTCTGGGACTGGAACTGCAGTCGACTACATGGGAGTCCAGTGACATAGCCATTACACTAACTGCTGGTCCCTCACATAGATAATTCTAACAATGTACCTTGTCGTAGCTGAGACAGTTCTTTCTTCCAAGTAAATTCTTGATGAGATAAAACTCTGACTATTCAGGATAATAAAAAGAGCCAACCATGTGACTAAATAAAAATGGAAAAATCATTTAAATCGTGTTTGCTTATTTTATTTGCATTTGTAAGTGGTCACGATCAGAGCTATTCTTGGAATCTCTGTCACTTCAAATTGTGGTGCTACTGTCAAGTTTCATTGAATCGTATCATTTTCCACCCCACTTCTCTACAGGATTACCTCTTTTTCTCTCTACAGCATTGATCCAGACGATCAATTTTGCAATTGAGGCAAAGCATCAGACTAAATAGAACGTTGGTCAATTGTTCCTATGCTAAAACTATCATTTTGCCCATGCTTTCCCAGGCTGAAAGAGGTAATTAAACATTTTAGAAGAAAAGGTCTTCCCTTTCAGCATCGTTGGTCTGTGGGTTGTATTTAGTGATAACGATAAAAAGGGATGGCAATAATGTTAATGAACTCTAAGCAGAGAAAATGACTAGATAAACAAGAAATCAGGATTAAAGTATCATGAGACTAATCGAGGGTTAGTTTCCTTTCTTTCGGTCCCCATAAAAATAACATTTGATTTGGTTCTTTCACTAAAAAAAAAACTCTTTGTAAAACAGAGACTATTTCTAAAGTCTAGGAGAGCATTAATAAAAGACCTTTTATGCACAGTTTCATTGCTTTGAGAACTCTGCTCAGAATTTCACTCTCATAAAAAGAAAATGGAGATATAATATTACTAGTTGGTTCTGTACTCCCATAATCTTTCTAAATAGAGTTGCAGGTTGATTTGGAAATGAATCAATGACAGTTCAGACTGGCACCATACCATAGAGAACAGTTTGTATTTCTACTTAAAGCAAATGATTGTATTACAATACCAGAATGTAATTAAAATGTTTTCACATTTCCAAAAGCTATTAACATTCATTCGGCATTCTCACAATAAAAAGTGTTTCAAATAAAGCACACATGGTATAAATTGTGACAGACCCCTGGGTTGTTGGAAAAGTCATGACGCATTTTTCTGTTTTATCTATGCAAAAACGCGTCATGACTTTTCTGATGATCCAATAAATCAGTAGTAGAATTGTAATCTAAATGCCATAAAACACAATGAAATATGTTATATAAGTAATACCAACTCATTTTCCTTAATCGGCTAAATAGATAATTACTTCAAAAACTAAAGCATCCTTTAAACTAATATTTATTTAAAAATAATAATAACCGGTATTATTATGTAGGGCCAGCAAGTGGCATAGTGGTTATATCGCTGGACTCCCGCATGGCCATGGTTTAAGTCCCAGGTCTGGTGACTTGAAAATCATGCTGGGTGCGTGTGCATGTGTGCGTGCCCAAGATCCCAGAAGGAAAAGCGAGGAGAAGGAACTGTGGTGTGACCATTCCCTGGGGAGTGATTTCCCACTTTGTCTCTCTCTGTTTCTCTCTCTCCAGCAAAAAAAAAACCCTCTAATAACAACAACAACAACAACAATAGTACTATTAGTTACAAGTAAAATTTTGAGAGAAACTAACATTTCTTGAAAATATCTTTAAATTTGGTAATTCTTCAGACATACTTGTGAAGGGATAGTTATAAGGCTGTAATTCTAAAAATTTTACAAGTTCAATTTAGCCTTGCATGTGGTCAAAGGACATTGTTTAAAGATACTACACTCAGTATTATATTCTCATTTTCATAGTGCTGCATATAGAAGAGACACATATTAAAATGTAAAGTGAATCCCAGGCACGTGTGCGTGCATGCCCAAGATCCCAAGAGGAGAATGGAGGAAAAGGGATTGAGGCCGGGCCATCCCCCACAGGGGGTGATTTCTCGCTTTCTGTCTCGTGGTCTCTCTTTGTCTTTCTGGCGAGCGCACATGCCCTATAGCAAAAACCTCTCCCTCCCCCCCCCAAAAAAAATGTAAAGTGAATCTATATTAGAAATGATAGATATTTATGAATACAACTTGTGTTTATTAGAAACACATAGAAAAGCAACTGAAAATATTGATAGAGTCACATACAGATTCTTTATATCTGGTCTTTTCTTTAATCCTTTCATTTGAAGTAAGATTTCCACAACTATAAATGGCACTTTAGAATTACTATGACACTTAGCAGTACCCACTAGACCTGGACTTGATGGTGCTTCAACTTGTCCAGGAGCAACTGTGACCAGGGAATTATGCTTTATTATAGTTTCTTTTCAAACTCATATTACAAAGGTTATTCTTGACACTTAATACAATAGATACTTCTGGGTAATATCAAACATGCCCTAAATCACCTTTCATAGGCCAAACTCCCAGTATTGATTGAGAATGACTTAGGGATACCTATGGAGGTTTAGACAAGGGAAAGTTCAGCTTTCATGATGTGGTTTGGCATTTGTAAACTCTTTATTTGTCATCACCAGCTAGAAAAACAAAATACTTTCTGTCCATCTCACCACAGCAATCTTTGTTATTCTCTCTTCCTGAAGGTTCTGGGCAGACTTCTAGGACTAGAGGACACCTAAAGTTCACAGTTCACACAAAATTCCCACCCGTTTCTGGTGTTCCCTTATCTAACTCGGTGCCTCTTTCTCTCCAAACCCTTTCTTCTTCCAGAAGCCTCACCGGACTCAAGGCTATGAGGATGGTAATAAAAGGCAACTCACAGTGCCACTGTGAAAAGCAGGACATCTGGAGAGGCTCCTTGACAAGGCGGGACAGGTGAAGGCCTGGCATTCCTATCCCACCTCCCTTTTCCCTTTCCCATGCTCCAGAATCTTAGTTTGAAAACTGCAAGCCACTAAGCTCACAGATCGAGTTCCTGTGGGAGGAGTCAGACAGAGGCAATGTTCCAATGAGAAAGGGAGGCTCATGGTTCGACTTCTCGATTCTCAGGAGAGGACTGACAGGACCCATCCCATGCTGCAGTTTCCTCTCCTGGTTCCTGTGAAGTTTACACCCACCCACTGGAACCCTGGAATTCCAGGAGCACCAGCAATAAGGACATGTAATGATTTGTTACTAATTGTTAACTTTTCAAAAATGGGGTGCCACACCCACCCAATTAAAAATAGTTTTCAGACATTTGGCTTATTTATTTTTTTTTTTTTTGGAGAGGTTTTTGCTATAGGGCGTGCGCACTCGCCAGACAGGCAGAGAGAGACAGAGGGACAGAAAGCAAAAAATATCACCCCCCAGGGGGTGTATCCACGCTGCAATCCCTTCTCCTCCATTCTCCTCTCGGATCTTGGGCACGCACGCACACGTGCCTGGCATGAGTTTAAGCTACCGGGTCTGGGATTCAAACCACAGTCAATTACATGGGAGTCCAGCAACACAGCCATTACGCTAACTGCTGGTCCCCCAGATATTTGGCTTTTAGACATACTTTCAGGACTGTCTTCTATAATGATGTATAGACTGCCTCTATCCTGCAAAACAGGGTACCTGTTATGAATCTGCATGCCCTCCTTAGAGTACTTAAATTATTTTGCAATTAAAATAAAACAGAAAACTCCTATTTTACCAGGTCTTGCTAAAACAAAGCAAGTGGCAAGAATAATACTCTTTGTTATCTTATTTTTACATGGAACAACACTTGAGTAGAACTTTTATTACAGTTTGAATGATACTAAGTTCAGGAAATTGATTTAAAATACCTATAGTGTGTTCAAAAGTTATTTTTAAAAAGCTTCACGGAACAAGCCATACTTTCTGAACCAAACTTTGATCAGTTCCTTAACCTTATCTCAACATATAGGTCAATCATTCTGAGGAATGTTCAATAAATGGTAGTCTGGCAATCAAGGGGTAGAAGCATAATTTCTTCTTGTCGTTAGAACAATTCTGCTAAATTTACTGGAAAAGAACGAGACGTTTTAGTTATAGATTTTTATAATGACTTTTTATCTAGAAACTCATGTTATGCACATAATTGCTGAGGGGGACATTTTTAATAGATTTTTCTCTTCCTTTGTATATTTTTTAAAATTTATGAGAAAAGCATATAGCCCAAACACTTTTTCATCTCTAGGGCAAATCAGTAAGTAGGAAACAGAAGATGAGTGTGCATCTTCTCAGAGAGTAGGTAGAAATTGGTGGGAGTGTATGACAAAGTGTCTACTCGATAACGCCTCACACACTCTACTCTCCATTAAAACCAACAGTATTTATTAGGGCTAGCTGGTGGCATGGTGGTTAAAGTGCTGACTCCCACATGGTTGACCACGGTTCAAGCCCCCTACCTGGAGGCTTGCTTTCCTACTTTCCTCTTTTTTTTTTTTTTTCTCTCTCTCTCTCTGGTCAAATTAGACAAATAATAATGATGATAATAAATTAAATAAAATAATTCTTAAAAAAAAGAGTATCAAAGAGACATAAAAGTGGAGATGCAGGGTACTACAATGTTCCATGGAGAGAACATAGCCAGACACTAATACTTCTTGCTGCTTTTTACTGAAATAATCTCTATTTTTTTTTTAAAAAATAGACACTAAAACCCACTAAACTAAAGCCTAAAATGTTGTAATAATATCACTTTTATTTACAACATATATCTAAAAACAAAAAAGCTATAGTGATGCCAACAAAAAGAATAATTAATAGTCATTTCATGTATCATTTTGATAGACCGTACAGGTCACTAAATGATTTCATAAACATCACTTCAATACAAATGCACAAGAACAACTAATATCCCCATTTTACAGATAAGAGTGGCACTCGTAGAACCCAAACAACCTTCTAGAATTAATGAGCAACTTAGAGGCAGAGTAGAAAGTCACCCACGGCTTCTGACTTCAATTCTAGGTTTATTTTCGCTACCTGCTATACTGCAGAGCTCTTCAAAGGAAAATCATCCTTTCTCCTATTAGAATTTGACAACCTGTGTACTTTCTATATTTTCAACTTATTATCACCAATGGTGCAAAATTTTTTTTCAGGGACCAGCGGATGGAGTAATGGTTATATCGCTGGACTCCCACATGGCTAGCCACAGTTCAAAGGCTTGAAACTCATGCCAGGTGAATGTGTGTGCATGCTCAGAATCCCGACAGGAGAATGGAAGAGAAGGGATAGCAGTGTGGTCATCCCCCATGGGGGATGATTTTTCTCTTTCTGTCTGTCTCTCTCTGGTGAGTGCACATACCCTGTAGCAAAAATCTCTCTAGAGAAAAAAATATTTTTTCAAAGGAAAGAAAGAAGGAAAGAGAGAAATAATATTACTGGTAACTCAGTACATGCTAGATGACAAATTTTTTAACTTTCATATGTATCTAACAAGAGGATTAAAATTCACTCCCATCTTATGTTAATATAATTTTTTCTGGAAAATTGCATAATTACTGCTATCCTGTTGCTTTTGAAATTATTAGCTATGTGATTCACTTCATTAGGATGAGTTCTGTTTCCTTAGCAGCCATTTTGTGCCAATTGAGAATTTTTGTGAAGAAAATCTAACCTACAGATTGTTTTCAAATATAATGACATTTTTATGAATACCAAAGTTAACAACTCATGTGGTTAACATATGTGATCCTTCATAGACATTTGATAAAGCATTCATTCATCTAGATTTTGCTACTTTCTTGTTATTACTTCCAGTGAATAATTATTTCATAGCCTCGAACTTTTTACTTTTTTGGTAGGCCATTGAAAAACGTATACCTCCCTAACACTGTACTCTGGTGTCCAATAAATAAAGTGACCAGGGACAATGCCAGACACTTAATAGATCTTATAAGATTATCTGTCCACTAAAAATAGCATGATGGGCTATAGATAATAGGTTTCCACAGCAAGACCCTAGAAAATTTGTAAATAAGAAGGACCTGCTAGGGTCACAGAAGCTTCAGTGTTCCCTCATTTGAATAATAATTGAGTCCAGGGGGAGAAATGTAGTTACAGAGTAAATTGACAAAAATTTATACACTTAAATTATTTTATTCTTTTAAAAAACATTTCTAAAAATCTTAATATAGACTTCATTCATTTAAAAAATCGTACCAATTTGGTTCATTTGTTGTGCCAAATATATACTACAAGTGCAATTTTTTTAAAAAATTACTTATTTATTTACTTATTCATTCATTTATTATTAATTTCATCACAGAGAGAGAAGGAAAGTGAAAAACCAAGCCATCAGATCCAAGGCTTGAACTGCAGTTGACCATGTGGAAGGCCAGCACTTTAATCACCATTTACTAGTGTAAATTCTTAACAAGTAAACTAGGGGCAGGGTATACCCGAACTCCCTGTAGTATCTTTGCAACTTTTCCGTAAACTAAAATAATTCCAAAATAAAAGGCTTATTTTTCTAAAGACCAGCAGCAGTAGCACAGCAGTAATGTGAAGCTTCATGACACTGGACCTACACGGGAAAGTTCCAGGTCATGTTCTGAGCTCTCCCTGTACACGCTATGCACACGTGCTGGTGATCCTGGCATCTGGGGGTGGATCATAGTGGGAAGACCCTGTTGGGGATACCCCCCATTCTAGTCTTTGATGCTCGTGGAAGTAATTTTTTTAATAAATTAACTTTAAATTTATTTTTCAGGGCCAGCAGATAGCATCGGTTATGGCGCTAGACTCCCACATGGTCAACAAAGATTTGAGCCCTGGACCTGGTGACTTGAAACTTAGGCTGAGCACATGTGCATAGATCATGGGAGGAGAATGGAGGAGAAGGGATCTTGGCATTGCCATTCCCTCCCGGGGGGGAGTGATTTCTCATTTTCTTTCTCATTGTCTTTCTCAACCTCCACACACCCCATGCCCTTCCAAGTGCCATGCCCTAAGGCAAAAACTTCTAAAAAAAAAAAGCTTATTTTTCATAATATAATTGTAACAAAAGTTTTAACACAGAAAACAAGTCACTAGTACTTTCTTTTGCCTCTTCTCTTTCCTGCATTTCTCTTCACGAATAACTATCATAGAGCCATTAACCGGGGCAATACTAACTGTCCATGCAGACAGCAGCCTGCTAAGGGACCTGGAGCTCAAATTAGGTGGATAAGGTACCCAAAGAGCAAGAAAGCATAGAAAAAGGGGATTGGCACCCACTGTGGCCAAGGGCATCAGCCTATGATAGCAGCTTGGTACAGAGTGTCAGAGTCTGAGCGGCTTGAGCGGGCATTCCCACAAGAGAAAGATTTCGTGTGGAGTGTTGAACAGGATTAAGAAGCTGTCCACACCAAAGAGCAAGGCATAGCATGATGTGAGACAATGAGTGCAGGGTCTGAGCAGGTTGGCAAGGACACTCCTAAGAAAGGAGGACCTGGTTTGGGATGACAGAAACCAAGAGGGTGAAAAAGTGTGTTCACACTTGAGAAGGACTGAGCTACATGAGTTTTCAGAACTTGAGAACAGGGAGAGGGCTGTACGAAGGGCTGTTCCAGGTGGGATGACCAAGCACAAGTATGTGAAGAGCCTGAGGGTGGGGGTGTGCAGTGATTGGATGTGCACAGGATGGGAGCTGAGTGCAGTACATGGGCACCTAAGCAGGGCAAGGAGGATGTAATCTGGGGGGGCTACTGACCAGTTCTTCTCAGATAACAGTCTGTAAAGGTGAAGGAGGCCTCAGCAAGAAAGGGTTAAACAGAAAACTATCCTGGATTGTCTGGATGGGAGATTTTAAGCATGGAAAATATTTAATTCATTGTTGCTGGCTCTGATGTACAGAGGCCCTGTATGCTCATGGATTGACGAGAGGTCTCTAAGAGCTTTTCCCTAAATTGAAAATCTTTTCAGAGTATCTATATCTGTATATCTATCTATTCAGCCACATAGATAGATATAGCTATAGTGTATATATTAAGAAAATACATAGAGTGCAGTAACATATATGCATATATCCTAATAATATCTTGATAATATTACTAATTTACAGTCTAAAAAGGAAAAACCGTGGAACCAACAATGGCGAAGTGGTTGCACCGCTGGACTCCTACATGGCTGACCGCATTTTGGGTTCAGGTCTAGACCTGGTAGCTTCAAAATCGTACCGAGTGCAAGTGTGTGCATGTCCAAGATTCCAGGAGGATAATGGAGAAGGGATTGTGGTGTGGCCATCTTCCTGGGGGGGAGCGATTTCTCACTTTCCCTCCCACTGTGTCTATCTCACTCTCTCTCCAGAGAGCACACGTGCATACGTTAAAGCAAAAACCTCTTAAAAAAAAAAAAAAGAAAGAAAAACCTTAACTAGAAAACTACTGGATTTCTGGTTCTAACACAGTAGGCTTTATATCTATGCCTAGCTTTGGTCCAAGTTATAGTTTGTTATGCTTAATTTCCACAGATATATGAATAGCATAGATAAGAGATTACAAGAAAATAATAACATTGTAAATGAATTCATATTTGTTAAAAAAAAAATGTTTAGGATTAAAAGCCAGTAGCTATTTAAACCAGTTTCTTTCTTTCTTTTTTTTTTTTTTTAATTCAAGAACCTGGCAGTCTTTTTTGCAACATAAAAAGAAAGTAAGGGGAAACAAAAATTTAAAAATGCAACTCTTCCTGCAGGGGATGATCATATTTTGCTGTATGTAACAATCCTATGTAGATGTTGATATATAATCTATTTTTTTAATTTATAAAATTAACTAAAGATTTCATTTATAGCAAAAGGATCTAATTTGAACAAAATATAGAAACTAAATTTGAACCCAAGATTGTCTTTACATAAAATCTATATATCCATGGTCTTTTCAATGAGCTAAATTGCCTAGATGGACTCTATCCATACTCTTATTAGGTAGAAAAGGTTAGACTATATCATTAACCTGTGTATATGTGTGTGGGTATATATAAGAGAGAGTCTGGTTTACATTTTGTATAACCAGAAAGGCTACACATCAACCTCAGGATAAAAATTCATTTCCTCCATATCAAGTCATATAAGAAATAAAATAATGCTTTATTCCAATGAATTTATATTTTTTTGTATCATTCAATCTGGCTAGTCAATAACCAGATATACATTTTTCAAAGCTGTTTGATCTTAGAAAAAGTGTAATAGTACGTATTTTTATCAGAAATAAAAGCCCAACTCATTTGACTAGCTGCCCAGACTTCTCACCTAGTGAAATGATATTAGCCAATACCCAAGAAAAGGGTATGTAAAACATTAAATCCAAAATAATAAATACTATCAGTAGCCATTCTGTACACCTTTCCCTCAAATCGGAATCCTCACACATACAAAAAATATCTTCTTTGTCTCCTTCTGATGGTATAGCAGTGATGCATGTCAAGGAGTTCAGAACACCACCTTACAAGTGCAAATTCACCATGTCTCTGAAGCATTTAGGAAGCCAAGGGATTATACATGTAGGACTCTTGCTGAAGGTCTTAGAGAACAATAAAAAAATTCTTAAACTGCTACTTTTGACAACCATCAATGCAAAACCCTGATCTAATGGCAGGATCTTTGCTATATTTGGCCAGGAGTAATACAAGAGGTCTTCTGAAAATTCATGATAAATGTGCAATTTGAAAAAACTTAATCTAGATTTCAAATGTTTTTACACTAAAATAAATTCATACTTTAATTCCGTTGTTCATGAAGGTTTTTTGTTTTTTTTTTTGGAGAGATTTTCACTGTAGGGCGTGTGCGCTCGCCAGACAGACAGAGAGAGACATAGAGACAGAAAGCGAGAAATCACCCCCCAGGGGGGATGGTCACGCCGCAATCCCTGCTCCTCCATTCTCCTCTCGGGATCTTGGGCACGCACGCACACGCGCCCGGCGTGAGTTTTAAGCCACCGGGTCCAGGACACGAACTGCGGTCGACTACGTGGGAATCCAGCGACATAGCCATTACGCTAACTGCTGGTTCCCTTCATGAAGTTTTTAAAGTCTTCTTGAAGAGGAGGACTTCACACCTTAAACTCAGCTGTTTCTGATTGAAAAAAAAGCAAAAAACTTATATGAGTGTTTTTTCAAAATTTTTTTTAAACCTTTGGAGATTCAGCATTCTATTTTTTTTTTTTTTGAGAGGTTTTTGCTATAGGGCGCGTGCGCTCGCCAGCCAGACAGAGAGAGACATAGAGACAGAAAGTGAGAAATCACCCTCCAGAGGGGATGGTCACGCCACAATCCCTTCTCCTCCATTCTCCTCTCGGGATCTTGGGCACGCACGCACACGCGCCCGGTGTGAGTTTTAAGTCACCGGGTCCGGGACACGAACCACGGTCGACTACGTGGGAGTCCAGTGACATAGCCATTATGCTAACTGCTGGTTCCCAGCATTCTAATTTTGATGAGTTTCTTGGTTTAGCCAATAAAGGGTTCATAATTTCTTTCTGTTACCTAGTTTTGAGGTTCATAAACTCAGAATTTAACTACAAATAAATTCCTGTTCATAAACTGTTTTAACTATCCATAGAGTAACTTGATAATGTATCTAGAAAACCTTTCCAAATACCAATAGATAATCATTTCTCCAGGTTTTTCATGTCTAGAATGATTTTAATTAAATTGTGAAATGAATTAGAAAAAAATTAATATTCAAAGATATTCACACAATATTGATTATTTTAGGGGGGAAAAGAAGACAACTTAAAGTGCCCAAGAGTAGGGTTAATAAAGTTCATCTACACATTGGGAATCTATGCAGCCATTAGCCATAATGCTCTTGCTTTATGGTTTATGTTTTATTAACAGTTTTTAATGCTCTTTCTATACTATTATGCAGTCCTCTTTAATTTATTATTTTTTAATCTACATTTAATCACTGTCCATCTTTACAGTGTTATGCAGTCCTTTTAATGTACCTTCTCATACGTAGTACTTATCTTTATTGATAGTAAAAGGCATTCATAGATGTTACTAAGTGGTCAAAGCAAAGGAGGACACCACAATTACAGCATAAAGCAAAAAAGAAAAAAGCATGAGTGTGTGTATACATCATCAATGATATATATTAACTCAATGATATATATTAACTACAAACATATTGCACATAAAACTATTATACATACCTACACACCATTACAATTACAGATGAGAATCATAGGGCATGGGTAGTGATTAATTTCTCTAGATTATGAGATCAAAGTGAAGATCATCTTCCTGTTGCTTATCTTCATTTCCTAGATTTTATTTTAAAAAAATGTTTATCTACCATGCTATACAAAGAATAAATGATGGAAGCCTGACACGGATGCATGGGAATAATTTCTGAGGTTAGCCCATAGCCACTCAGCCTGGCCTCAGATAAATCTGGCAGATTACTGTTACTAAAGTCAGCCATCTTTCCCGGCCAGAGGAAGCAACTGCACTGAGAGGCTAAGAACATCTAGGGGAGGAACCATTTCCTCCTAACTCACTGCAAGTGTTGACTGCCAGCGCCTCATATTCTGACAAGGGAGAAGCAAATCAATACTATCAATAAGTGTGTCTGTGTCCTTGAGAGAAGCTTTTATGCATAGAAAAGACAATTCACAGGTTTAAAAGCTTAATATTAAGTTGATGAAAGTAACAAATTTGGAGCCCGACTGACCCTTAAGTTTTCAACACCAATTTACAAAATGTTAGTCTGGCATATTATAATAGTACCTTATAAGAGAATTTCAATAAGTAATTGGCCCTTTTTTAAAAATTTCTTTCTTTAAAGGCAATTCCTTTATAAATTACTTACTTGACAAATCAAATAAATTAGATAGGTAAGTAGATAATAGATTATATACAAGTATATAAAATCTTAAATGTTCTAATACTGTATGAAAATTTAGTAGGATTTTACCTTAAAATAACAAATCTAATGTAATTACTCAGTTATACATTTTAACTGTGACTAGGACAGAATCTCTTACACACTGAAAATTGTTTAAAAACCAATTACACATGCATCTTTTTAATACAGAAATGTTGCTGCCAAAATTTAGTTCTTTTACATAATTCTACTGAATTAAATTCTTCCAGGGTCAAAAGGTCTTTCTTTATCCACAAAGGAAAAAAATGGTATCACTATAAACAGTTTAAGGTTACTTTCTTAGCCAATTGAAGGTGTATGTTGATCTGGGATTTCAACCAAGTTGCTGACTGGATTTTGTCAGGCCACTAAGAGTCACCTTGAGCACTATTCATAGACTATAAAGAGACTTCATAACTTACTAAGGGTTGCATTCATAATCTTTACAAGCCACATAGCTCATATTCCAAACTCACTCATAGCCCTACCTAATTTTCAAGTTAGGTTAAATTTCATTCTACTAACCGCACCACTTAATTAAATACAACATGTTGGGACAATGCTTCATTCAGTTCTGACTTTTTAAAAATTCTTCCTTTCCATTAGGATCCCAATTTGTATCTATTATGTGTCATTTGATTGAATTACTGATATCACACAGTTTACAGCCACATGTCTGAAGTCTTTGTATTGACAAATATTTATATACCCACATGCATTTTGGAGATATAACACAACAGTGAGAAGAAAACTGAACCCTAGTAAACTGTTCATTTGAGAGGTAAAGAGATCTCACTGCCTTCTTGCCCTTTACCCCAGGCAACTCGATAATAAAACACTGAGAAAGTCTAGGGAATAAACTCTACACTTTTATTTAGTTAGTTAGTTTAGCGATAGGGCACATGTGCTCACCATTGAGTGAAAGAAAGTGAGAAATTACCCCCTATAGCAGATGACCATACTGCAATCTCTTCTCCATTCTCTTCTCAGATTTTAGGCCTGCACTGACACAAGCACTGTATGATTTTCAAGTCATTGATCTGAGACTCACAGTATGAATATACTTTAGTTTTCCCCAAATAGGTTTTTTTTAATAAGATTCATTTTTTTAAAGTATAGATTAAAAGTACAATATTATTTTCACCAAAAAAGTTATTATTTATTTATTTTTTTAAGTCACAAAGAAAACCACTTTTACCTCCATGCCATCTGCTGGCCTACCTACAGTTTTTAAAAAGATCCATACCACTTCTCTACTCCACTTTACAAAAGAGGGAAAGCAAGGATATATTAAAATGGAAGCTCAGGGTCAGCAAGTGGTGTAGTGCTTAAGATGCTGGACTCCCACATGGCCAACCACGGTTCAAGTTCCAGACCCGGTGACTTAAAAATCAGGCTGGGCATGTGTACACATGTGCCCAAAATCCCAGGGGGAGAGTGGAGGAGAAGGACTATATCCTCCCATGGGGGTGCGATTTCTCACTTTCCCTCTCACTGTCTCTCTGCCTCTCTCTGGTGAGTGCACACGCCCTATAGTTAAAAATTAATTAATTAATTAATTAATTAACTCAAATGCTAGAATTAATTTTATCAGAGCTGACATGTTGTCTTCTATTTTTGAGTCCACATTGACAGCACAGACCCAACAATCAGTGTTTAGCAGCTTAGTGGAGCCCTTTTTATTCAATACAAACTCCTTTGACTAGATAATTGAATAGTGAACAAGAAATACTCTTGCCTTACATTCAGAACACCTAGCCTATACCCTCCTGAGGGAAGAGAGGTAAAACAGACTTACTTGTGCTCAAAGTTTTATTTATAAAATATTTGTTTACTGATTCCAACCTCAAAATAATGATGAAGCCTCTAAAAAGTCATCTATAATTTTTTTTTCTTTTTTGGGGGAGAAGTTTTTGCTATAGGGCACATGCACTTGCCAGAGAGACAGAGACAGAGAGCCAGAAAGCAAGAAATCATTCCCTAAGGGGATGGCCACGCCCACAATCCCTTCTCCTCCATTCTCCTCTTGGGATCTTGGGCATGCAGGCACATGTGCCTGGTGTGAGTTTAAGCCACCAGATCCAGGACTCGAACCATGGTTAACTACATGGGAGTCCAGCGACATAACCATTATGCCAACTGCTGGTCCCATAAGTTATCTATAATCTTACAGAATATTTACAACTTGAGGTCCTTCATACTGTCGAGCTCTCACCAACACAGAAAAGCTCCAGTTTTATCCATGTGTTGAATAAAAAGGCATTGCCATCTAGGACCAGGATTATCATCTGCCTACTCAGAAAAAAAAAAATGATGATGCTAAATAGATGCTGGCTTCTGACCCACTGACTGTTCTTCCCATATACGACTGCAGTAACAGCCTCTCTACTCAGAGGTTATAAAGTGATCTATTGTCCAGCATAGTGAGCAGAGAGGGTGACAATTTATTTTTGAAAGATGTGAAGAGACTAGATGTTAAGTGTTCACACCACAAAACTAATGAGTACATGTTGTAATAAATACATTAATTAACCAGATTTAGTCAATCTACAATGTATCTACACTTTAAAACCTTATGTTGTATGTGGTGAATCCATACAATTTTATCTGTCTCTTTAAAAATAAATAAAAATTATGCAGAGGGCTCACTCTTTTCTATTCATATAATATAACTCATTTGGGATTTAATCTAGCTTCTCTGTACAGTGGGGTTGAATTTTATTTCACTGTACATCACCCTACAAATACAGAATGTTTCCCCTTTAATCTTATGTTTTATAACAAAACCCATCTTTCTTCCTTTTATTGATCACCTTTATGTTTCATTATGGAAAAATGGATCAAATATAAAGTATGATAATAAAATCATACAACTTCAAATAAACTGAGAAGTCAAAACAGAGAAGAGCAATCAGAGCCTGATGATAATGTTTTTAAAATTTGTGGAGTGTGGCCAGCAAGTGGCATGGTTGTTAAGGCGCTGAATTCCCGCATGGCTGACCACAGTTTGAGTCCTGGGTCCTACAGCTTGAGGACCTGTGTGCATGACTAAAATCCCTGGAAGAGAAGGGATTGCAGCATAGCCATTCCTCCTAGGAAGATTTCTCACTCTCCCTTTCTTTGTTTCTCTTTTTCCAGCAAGCTCATGTGCCCTATGACAAAAATCTAAAGAAAAAAAAAAAGTTTGCAGAGCATGTGTATACTTAACTGTACCCTGAAAAAAATATATATATATATTTTCTAAAGGTTCTTTTTTTTCTTTTTTGAGAGGTTTCTATAGGGCACATGGGCTCAGCAGAGAGACAGAGAAATAGAAAGCAAGAAATCAGCCCCCATGGAATGGCCATACCTCAATCCCTTCTCCATTCTCCTCTCATGATTTTGGACATGCATATACACACACACCAAACATGAGTTTCAAGCTACCAGGTCTGGACTCAAACCCTGGTTGACCAATGGGAGTCGAGTGTCTTAACCACTACACCACCTGTTGGTCCCATAGGTTAAAAGTGTAAAGTTGTTTTCATCAAAAGAGTTCATCTGTTTTTGTTGTTGTTGTTGTTTTAAGTCACAGAGAAAACCACTTTTTGAAGGCAGAAAAGACATGTACTAGGCCAGAGACCTGAAGATGGATTCTAATATAATAAAAACACAACCAGGAAGAATTTTCCTCTTTCTATGAGGCATAGGTCTTAGAGAATGACCTTATAAAAAATGTAAAACTAGCCTGGCTCTCAAAGAGATCACTGGAGGCAAAGCTCTAACAACTAAGGATAAGTCACTGAGCACAAGTCACATCATTGGCCTCAACCTCCACAAACTCATTAAATATCACCCCTCACAACCCCGTGAGCCTGGTACCGCAAACGAACTTTCAGTTTGGTCAAGAGTCAAAATGTAAAAGTATGCTTTCTTTTTATGGTGGTGCTGGCTGCTTGAAAAGTTGCAGGTATAATCACGTAAATATACATGCGCATGCTCATGTGTACACACACAAATGAGACAATAATTAGGAATGCATGGTAAATAGATGAAATATTTTAAGAAGTAGATGAGAGGTTCAAACCAACAAGCAATGACTAGACTGGGCTATTACCAAAGTGTTTCAGAAAACAGACAGAATTAAAGCTATGTTGTATTCTCAGCTTCGTTTGTGATCAAAACAAAGTTACTGTTCCCATCAAACCCTATCCAAAAAAGTGTGACTTCTCTCAAAGCCAAACTATACTTAATATAAACTATAATCATAAATAAGTGTAATTACAGTAAGTGTAATCAATATTCAAGCTTTTTGTTGTTGTTAGGTTTTTGCTATAGGGTGTGTAGTGTGCTTGCTGGAGAGGGACAGATAGAAAGTGAGAAATCACTCCCCAGGAAGGATGGCCACACCACAGTCCCTTTTCCTACATTTATCTTCTTGGGATTTAGGGCACACACACATGTAAACATGTGTATGTTTATACACATGCACTATGTGATTTTTAAGTCACTAGGTACAGTGCTTGAATCATATTTAGCCATGTGGTAGTCTAGCACCTTAGCCACTATACCACCTGCTGGCCCAAGAATTGATCATTCTAAGGCACAGATGACCTGAACAATTTTATTTGACCCTTAAACGTATTATGTGGTTTTAAGAATTTTGTTTTTACAGTTATTCTTTTATTCAGCTTGTATGATTAATTGATTGGATTTTTCTGGGTATATAAGTGAACAGTGGAAATGATGTAGCCAGTTGAAAAGTGAAAGATTCAACAAGAATAAAAAATATCCACATGCAGATTATAATTATTTCTGCTAACTAGATCATTGGGTTAGGAGTTAATACCGTATTGTTAGTTTAACCACTATTTTTTAAAATAGGATACTTAAAATCTCCCAGGGTTAAAAGAGGTAAAAAGTTATTATTTTTTATGTTTGTCTGAGGGTATACATGCTCACTAAAGAGAGAGAGAACGAGAGGAAAAAGTATATCCCAGTGGAATGTGATCGCACTGCAATCCCTTCTCAATTCTCGATCTCTACCTGCACACATGAGCCCAGTGTGGTTTTTCAGACACTAAGGCTGAGATTTACTCTGCACAGGCCATGTGAGATCAGGCCATGGGCTGTCCTCAAAGTAATTATTTATCCAATAATTCAATACACAAAGGTACACAGGGCCCAATTGCTAAATATATCCCCCAAGGTTCATGAGCTGGAAACTTAATCGTTAGTGCAAGGGTATTGAGAGGTAGGACCTTTAAGAAGAGGCTGGGTCATGAGGGCTCTGCCTTAAGAATGTAGGAAAGTGGGATGGCAGGAGTGGGTATGTCATTGTGAGAGTAGATTTGCTCTCTCTTGTTATTTCCCTTTCTGCCTCTCATCTGTCTTGACCTTCTGCATTCTACCATGAAATAACAGAATAACACTCTTGCCAGGAGTGGGCTCTATGGCTTTGGGCTTCTCAGTCTCTAGAATTTAGGAAATAATCTGTTTTTAAATAAGTTATCCATTCTGTTGTATTCTATCATAGCAACACAAAATAGACTAAGACATCAACATCATTCTTGACTAGGAATTCTCCTTGAGCAGGTACCCATATTGAAGTAGTTTCCATGAAGCCAACAGAGACACTTTTATAGCTGAGAGATACTTACCATGAAGACGAAGAGGCAAAGGGACAGATGAGAACCAGACATGCGTGCATGGAGCTCCCGCAGAAGCCAACATTAAGATGATGAAGGAGCAGATGCCTGTATCCTCCCCGTCCCACTGTGAAATTGCTGTAGACCCGTGGGAATGGGCCTCCCTGAAGAAGCAGCCACCACCCCTATCATGCTCTATTTCATCACCCTATTATATTTTCATGAAATATACTTTATTAAAAAATGAGTGTACCTTAGGATGACCTATATTTAAACTGTGAGGGGCAGATCCATAGCCTAGTGGTTAAGGAAGCCATATTACAACTGGCTGACTGGGATTTAAGTCCTGCTCTTGTGTGGTACATGCCCTGAATCCTGACATAGTGGAAAATGGAGGAAAAAGGAGTAAGTTGTGACAATGCCACATTGGAAAGTGCTTTCTTTTCTTTTTTAATTCTTTTCTTTTCTTTTCTTTCTTTTTTTTTTTTTTTTTGAGAGGTTTTTTTCTAAGGTAAGGACATGGTTTCTTACCCTCTGTCTCTCTGGTGAGTGCACATACCCTCTGGCAATTAAAAACACACACACACATGCACAGTGAGATTTAGTATCCCATGAGGCTCTGAAATGTCTACAACTGTTAAAGTTAGCAGGTATGGTTTCTTAAGAAATGAGTACTCTGGTCCAGCAAGTGGCATAGTGGTTAAAGACGCTAGACTCCCACATAGCTGACTGCAGTTTGAGTCTCATACCGGGACCTGGCAGCTTGCTTTCTCCCTCTCCCTCTCTTTTTTTTCTCTGGTCAAATAAAATAATAATAATAATAAAATAAGTTAAATAATAATTCTTTAAAATTTTTTAAATAAAATTAAAAGAGAGAAATGAGTAGTTCTGAGGATCAGCAGGTGGCATGGGGGTTGAGGTGCTAGACACCCATGTAGTCAACCATGGTTTGAGTCACAGACCCAGCAGCTTGAAACTCACTCTGGGTGATGGTGCATGTGTGTCCAAAATGCTAAGAGGAAAATGGAGAAGAAGGGATTACAGTGTGGCCACCCCCTTTCCCCCTGAGGGATGGTTTCTTGCTTTCTGACTTTATCTCTCTGGTAAGTACCACATTCTATAGAAAAGACCTCTCTCAAAAAAAAGGGGGGGGAGGGGGGAATGAATAGTCCTGAATTTAAATGGGAAACAGGGCTTTAAATTTTGTGTAGTTTGAAAATGTTGCAGGATAATAAATATTTGTTAACTAAATTAAAGAAAATCTATGTATTATTAAAACTATTTCACTAAGTTTGTTTTACTACACTGCTGCACTAGTTACATAAAATAAAAATAATATAATTACTTAGATTAATACTACTCTTGGTTTAGGTCTAAATTTAAGTCTAAATCCTCATTGCATCTGTGGACTCTAAGAATATTTTAGGGGGTGTTTCTGGTTCTAAGATTTCTGCCTTCTCAAATACACTGAATGTAATTATTAAACGAATCACTATTCAACATGGAACCAATTATATTACTTCTCTGCTTAAAAACATTTTACTGGGGCTAGCAAGTGGTGTAGTGGTTAAGGCGCTGGACTCTCACATGTCCACCACTGTTTGAGTTCCAGAGCAATGGCTTGAAACTCTTGCTGGGTTTGTGTGTGAGTGCCCAAAATTCTGAGAGGAGCATAGAGAAGGGAATATGGAATAGCCAACCAACTAGGGGTATTTCTCTCTCTCTCTCTCTCTCTCTCTCTCATCTATCTCTCTTCTATCTCTCTTTCTCTCACTCTCTGGCAAGCACATGTGCCCTAAGGGAAAAAATCAAAGAAAAAAATTTTAATTAAAATATTTCTCAAATAATCTAACTACTTTCTGTAGACACCTGAGATAGTGTGGGAGGAGGAGAGGAAATGGCAGAGGGTGAGAAATATGTATGAGAAACTAGAAATGGGAAATTATTGACGATAACATGTATGATTAAGCCACTATGCAATATATTCTGGATGGGAAATCACATTTTGAATAATATAACATTGCTCTGGGAATAAATGTAAATTAATTAATAATTCTAAAATAAAAAAATTTTAAAAAGAAATAAAAACAAAAAAATTATATTTCTCTAGCCAGTGCTGCAACATTCAAAATCAGATTACTTGGGGTTTTTTAAGAGTTTTTCCTCCTTTACAATAGAACACATGTGTGCACATGAGAGAGAGAGAGAGAAAGGGAGAGAGAGATGAACACCCTTCAAAGGACCTGTCATGCCATAATTCCTTTTCTCTAGACCTTAAGCCTGTCAATTCTGCACACCTATGTGTGTGCTCAGTCCATTTCAGGTTGACCAGACAGGGAATTAGAACCACGGCCCCTGTGAGGAATCTAGCTTCTCTGAATAACTAGCATCCCTTTCCTCACTGAAACTTCTACCGTGTCTCCTGAAAAATACTCTAGTGAGAAATAGTGTCTCACTGTTTCAGTATTTCATGATACGATGTTATCAGCTTTGCTCTAAGGTAAGCAAATTGAGGGCAGTAGCATCACTTAGCCTCTTTATGCCTGTTTTCCTTCACAGTGAAAGGAATATGCTATGCTTACGGTGTTAAATATCCTTCCAACTTCAACTTCTATTTTCTCCATCGCATACAACAATTGTTCAAAGGTAAGCCAAGAGTAAGCACTAAAACAGATATTAACTTATCGATCATGTGTTTTAGCATAATAGATTACGTGTATCAGAGTAGATAATGTTCTGAAACTGTAAACATATTACTCCGATTACAAGCAGCTTTGTATGTGTAACGCAACTTTGATCTTACCCAAACATTTAAGTCATAGAAAACTACATTAAGATTTGTTGTTTATGTCACCTGACATAACATGCACCAAATGTTCTAGTACATCACGATTTTAGAGCTATACTGCCTGCCCAAGAAGCAGAAAATAAACCTAATAAGAAATGAAAAATATAATTTATAGTTTAGTTATTAACAGTCTCCTAAACCTCTGCAGAAGTGGCAGCCTTCAAATATTTTCAAAGCACACAATGCAGCATTCCATTTTCAGACTCCACCCCCCTGACTGGAGTCAATGGCAGTTTAGGAACACACATACACACGCACAAAAACATGCTAGATTTTAATAGAGATAAACTTAGGATCAAGAATGTATCCTGTAATCTTTCTCCTCTACAATTTACTATCAGAGTGCTTTCATTCTTCATCCTGACAAGTGTTTTAGAAGAGTGGTCTACTCTCTGAACACTTACTCTACATTGACTCACCCGACAATTGCAATCCAGCTTCTCTCACCCTTATTACTAAACCTATTTTAAGGTCCCCAGGAAACTTGTAATTACCAATATTGAAAGGTCACCTCAATTCTTGAGCTTTTTGACTGTTCTTTTAAATTGTACCTTAACCACTCACTCTTAAACCTCTCTCCTGTATTGACCTTCTTGGCTGTCTAATTCCCTCATATCTGTTGTTGCTGTTCCTTGCCTATTTGTGTGTCTGCTCTCTGAAATTAGATATTCTATAAGATGTGCTTCACCTTGTTCCCTTTCACTACCTTATGACAACATTGTTTTCTCTAGATTAGTTCCTACTCTCAGTGAAAATTTGCATTATTACAAGCTCAAATTTCTCCATATCTTCAGGATCACAGTTGTGTTTCTACCTGAATGTTTCTATAGCAAGTCCACTTCAACTTAATCTATGCAAACTATTTTTCTTTCAAATCTGGGCTTCCTCTTCTATCTTTCATCCACATTTTTAAAAAAGTCTTAGTCCTCCCACATGGGATTGACATTCAAACCCACATCATCACTGAATCTTTGCATACCTTACCTACCACAGCAAATTGATAGAGGCTTATTTGCCTTAATGATGGCTCACACACTTTCCTTAGTCTTAGCAAATGCCTTGGTTCAGATACCAACTATCCACCTAGGCTAAAATCTTTAAAGACTGAACTCATTCTCCACAGTATGCAAAGTTTTCTGGCCTGTGATTCCTAGACTATGTCCTGAGAACTGCTCCATCTTCCATTTCTATGTCTTCCTATCTTGAAGCCCAGAGTTCCCCAAGTGATGGTCCTCCTTGTTTAACTTCATCTATGATCCATCACTTGGCATGTTCTACCTATTATCAGGGTCTCAACCTAGAATATCTCAGACTCAAAAATGGAGTGACTCATGCAATCACCCTTTATCAAACCTTTGCAATAGATTTATTTTTTTTCAGATTTTTAAATATATATTTTATTTTATTTTCATTTCTTTTATACAATCACTAATATCGCTTAGCTTATAAACTGAATTTTCCAACATGAATACATTTCACATCAGTCCAGTTGGGGATACTTCACATGTTATCATCAACATCAACAGATAATAATCTATTTCTGTGTCCCATAAATGTCTTGACTCGCTATATTTCTCTTTAATGTCTTTTCTCATACTCTCCTCCTTCTCCCACCCTCTTCCTACACTGTATCCAGTATCTATAACCATTTTCCATGTTTCTATACTGTCCAATATTTCAGTTTCAGCCATAGAGTATGAACAGTCAGTATATAGTAAGTGGAGACATACAGTATCTCTCCTTCATAGTCTGGCTTGCTGATATAAGTTGATTAACAAAGATGGATAGATAGAACAGTTGAAAATAATATGGCATCAGAAGTTCCTATTCAAGTTCTATTAATTATTAGTTGTTTAAGTTTGAATTCAGATAGCTATTCTAAATGGGTCACTCTGGCAAGAAAAACTCCAATGCCTTTTTATCCAAATGACTAAACAGAAGAGCTCTGTTTGAGTACCATATATGGGTAAATAAGTGGCCCTTTGGGGCCAGCAGATTGTGTGGTGGTTAAGGGTGCTGGACTCCCACACGGCCAAGCGGGGTTCAAGTCCTGGACCTGGTGGCTTGCTTTCTCTCTTTCCTACTCTCTCTCTCTCTCTCTCTCTCTCTCTCTCTGCCCCTCTCTGGTCTTATTAAGATAAATAAATATAAAGTTAAAAAAATAATAAAATAACCAGCCCTTCATACATGGGACACAAGAACTATGGCAACGGGGAACTCAAATGGTGAATGTGCATTGCAAGGAGAGTGTAGAATCGTGATTACATATGTCAATCACTCAAAGAGTATCAAAAGTGTACATTGTTTTTATTCTTACCTGGTTAAAACTTTATTGTTTTATTAATTTATTTCTTTCATAAGCAAGACAAAGAGAGAGATAGGCAGAGAGAATGAGCCCCAAAAGAGTCTTGACCCTGTGACCACCTGCAGTCTTAGCCAGCCCCAGATCATTAATACACATGCTCAGCATATTTAGGGAGGCCTCTAGACACAACCCAACAACCTTCCCATGTGGGTCTGCCTCACAGAGTGGGGCATTTGACCACTGCTCCACTCTGGCTCCAAAATGTTATTCGTCAAACTTCAGTGTGATTAATGATAACCAAGAAAAGAAAGTAAGTTACCTTTAAATCTTTCAGATGTCATGTGACAAACTAAAATTTGGAGAAAGGAATCCAGCAACGACAATAAAAAAAATAATGTATTAGGAAATGGAAAAATACATTAGGAAAATGAAATACACATGTAGGTTAAATTATCTATGGCGGTACAAATTATTTTTTCTGAATGAGTTAGATGAGCCACACAAAGTTGTCACTATCAGTCATTTTTAACTTATTAAAAAGAATATGTATTTTTCAGGCAAACGCCAATCTCTAAAAAAAGAAAAAAGATATTATCACTCTTGGGGCCGGCAGGTAGTTACAGCATTGGACACACCACATGGGCAATCATGTTCAAGTCCTGGATGCAGTGGTTTAAAAATCACACATGTACATGTGTGCTCAAAATCCTAGAAGGAAAATGGAGGAAAAGGGATTGTGGTATGGCCATCCCCCAAGGGGGGGGTGATTTCTCACTTTCCCTCTCACCGTTTCTTCTGCTTTCTGGTGAGCCCATGTGCCCTATGGCAAAAATCTTTTAAAAAAAAAAAATGTATTACTCTTGAGGAAGAAATCACTTCATTGATGTTTTATATATTTTGTTTTTTGTTTATTTTTTTTAATTTGCCAGGAATAACTCATGCACTTTCCAGAAAGAGATAGAGAGAAAAAGCAGCTCTCAATGGGGCATGGTCACACTGCAATCTTTTCTCCATTTCTACACCCTATAAGATTTGGAGCATGCGTACACCTGTATGGGCATGTTTTTCAAACTTTCGAGGCCAAGATTGGAACTACATGGTCAGTAACATGGGATTCAGCTGCCTTAACCATCAGGACACAGACCCAACATTTTATATAATTTGTGTAATTAAAATGGTGGAATATCATCATTCTTCTGTTAGGTTTAAATTGGAAGAATATATGAAATGGGAAACAAAAAGCGCATGTGGGGGAGAGATCACTACTGAGTTCCTTTTTATAGTAGCAAAAATTGGGAAGACATGTGTAATCACCAGGGAGATGTTACACAGGAAATATTGATCAGAGGAAAAAGCTCCAACTCAAAAGGGGGGAGGCATTAAGGCTGTAATGCCAGTAGAAATAGAAATCTTTAAAAAAAAAAAAAAGTAATTTGGAAAAAGCAGTGCAGTGCAGGTTAGCCAAACCTTGAGGAAAGAAATCAAAAGCAAGAGTGGAAACAAGCAGAACTATGAAATACTTTTCATTATTCATCCCAAGAGTTAGTGAACACAGAAAAATAGTGAGGATTTGACCCAGTAAGTTAAAAAATATTGCTCAACACTCTATTAAACATCACCCACTCACTCCCATTTGCTCTGGAAGTTAATCTTTTTCTGTAAATATAATTAGAAAAATATGTATAAATGAAATCTACAGAAATTTCAGCCAGGAGAGACAGTCCTTGCCTAAATTTGGGAGCAAACTGTATTATACGTTAAAAAAAAAAAAAAAAAGAAAAAGAAAAAAATCCTTATGAAGACCGTACACATGCACAAAAGGTGCATTTGAGTTTGTTTATTCAAAATGGGCTCCTAGATAACAACGCCCTGTAAATTCTCTTTCTCACTGTGATAGCATCAGTGGTAAGTAACAAATTACACTCCTCCATGTCCCCATATTCTCTCTGGTCTAATCCTTTATGGAGAATTGGAAATAAATGCCAGAAATCACTACAGATCTGGTAAAGGCAGAAGCTTCCTCTCCTAGCACCCTATGGAAAGGAAGTGAAAAGGAGAAAATATAAAATCAGTACCTTTTTAACTTTACGAAGCAGAAATATTGGAATAGTTTACAGTTCTACAATCAACTGATTTGTGGACTGGGGAAATCTAGAGAAATACTGGGACTAGAAGATTCATCATAATTCGTATAAAAAGCTAGGACTATGAAGGAGGTAAAACTTACAATGTATTTCAAAGTGAGTAAAAACATTCAGTAAAAGAATACAGTTGGAAATTAAGTTTTAGGTAATATGACAAGATAAAACCAAGGATTTTATCCTGAGAACTAAGAAAAAAATGTTTATCCAAACAAAAGTTGGGTATTTATAAACAAAAATATGTTTAATAAATAATAGTTTAAAATATTGGCACTTTAAATTAAAAATGACAGTGGTATCCAAGGAGAGAAGAATTATAAATAGGTTAGTGGTGGTTATAATTTGGGACTCTCTGTGCAGGGAAAATTTGGGAATGGGAACTCAGCTATTTTTCTTCTAAACCAAATGACTAGTTGTGTCCACCTGCAGTCTTAGATTTAGAAAGTGTCCCAGTTCACA
>NW_006208436.1:1078924-1079563 GCF_000334495.1 Tupaia belangeri chinensis
ACGAGTTCATCAGGAGCCCTATACAAACAAGCAGCAATGCCAGTTATGTGACAGAGAAGCAAAGTAGCCCCAGGACCCACCACTTTGCCTGACAAAACAAACATGGATGACGCTGAACTGACTGGGAAAGGGAGTAGAGGGAGTATCTGCATGATGACAGCAGACAGAAGGAATTGGGCTAGGCACAGAGATTTGAGAAGAAATACGGAAAAATGAAGTCTAAAGATGAGGAGAGACAAAAAGGCCATCATAGAGGCTGTGATCAACATCAATACATTCTGCAAAGCAGAAAGAAGAATGACGATGAGCCCAGTCCCTAGACTGGACGATGACAAGACTGGGTACCAAGGTGAACACCTTGGGAAAGTGTGTTGTTTCAAAGAGTGCAGAAGTGAAGGGGACCAGCAGTTAGCATAATGGCTATGTCGCTAGACTCCCATGTAGTTGACCGTGGTTCGTGTCCCAGACCTGGTGGCTTAAACTCACGCCGGGCAAGTGTGCGTGCGTGCCCAAGATCTGAGAGGAGAATGGAGGAGAAGGGATTGTGGCATGGCCTTCCCCCCTGGGGGGTAATTTCTCGCTTTCTGTCTCTCTGTCTCTCTCTGTCTGTCTGGCGAGCGCACACACCCTATAGCAAAA
>NW_006208436.1:1079871-1081716 GCF_000334495.1 Tupaia belangeri chinensis
GAGGCCCCACCCCCGATAGCAAAAAAAAAAAAAAAGTGAATGGTGGCGGTGAGGAATTACAGCCAATTTTTATGTACCATACAATAAAGAATGATTAGGTCATTTCTCTGCCTCCATGTTCTGGATAATTTATCACAATATTATTAAAAACAGATCATTAGTTTGGATAACATAAACCTCAGGGGGAAAATGGTGCTCTTGGGTTTAATTTGCAAAGACTGAATGAGAGTGTTGTCTAACATTATTGCTTTAAAAATTATTGTTGACTTGATTGATATACAAGGCACTCATGCTGGAAAAAAAAACATTTTGTACACTGTGAAGACATTCAATAATTGGGACCAGCAGATACTGTAATGGTTAGATTGCTGAACTCCCACGTGGTGAACTGCAGTTCGAGTCTTGGACCCAGCAGCTTAAAGCTCACACTAGCATTTGTATGTGTGAGTATACTCAAAAATCCCAAGAGGAGAATGGAGGAATAGGGATTACAGCATGGCCATCCCCTCTGGGTGGTGGTGGGGGATGATTTCTCACTTTCTCTCTCTCTGTCTCTCTGGTGAATGCACATGCCCTATAGCAAAACTCTCTCTTAAAAAATAAAAAAGATGTGTAATGATTAAATGTAAATTTAAAACTATAAAATAAATAATCATTAAAACTCATGTGAATGTAATTTTAAGAAATAGTCTCTCTCTCTCTCTCTCTCTCTCGAAATAGAACTTTAGAAGGTGCACACAGCGGGCAGCACAACAGTACAACACAGTACTCCATGAGGCTGACCACATGGAAAAGTTTCAGGTTTGTGTCCAGAGACTTCCCTGAATATGCTGTGCTGGGGACCAGCCTCACCATGGGTGGGTTATCTCGACGGAATCGGCGAAGGTGAACAGAAGACAGAGGCCTTGGTGCCTTTTCATGCACGTCCTTTGCTGGACACCCCTCAAAGATCTCTCTCTGAGGAGTGACAACTGCTAGGAATTATTGTGCCTTTTTATTGAAAATGTGATACATGCAAGTAAATGGGTGAGGGGCAGTAAAAGATTTACTCTAAGGAACAGGGTATACAAAGCATGGAAGCAATAATTATAAAACATGCTGTTTGTCTTGTCAGATTAGGTAAAATCAATCACAGTTTTTAGGATGAGGAAGTCCATTTGTTTGTTGTATCTTCTTCTTAGATCTTGATTACTGGGAAGGGTCTTTTGAAGAGGGGGCTTGCAGGATGTTTGATAGTTTCAGTCCCGGGGCCGGGCCAGGGCGATAACATTGCTGGTTGCAAAGACCTAGATAGAGATCTTGTCTTGTTAAGTAAAGACACAGTTAATACATGGACTATCCATATATTACAACAATAGAAGGTGAATCTATGATCTATATGGGAAAGGAAGATGATTTTGTAGCTCAGGAGACAACACAGAATGTTTTATTAGCAGTTTTTCATAGTCAACAGCACATAGATGAGAAACTCTTTGTAGTTGAAAGCTACCTGTTGCTTTAGATAAGAGCTCCCAGCCAAGGTGGTTAATCTTTCTCTGGAACCCTCAGGTTTGTTCATCCTGTCATTCACCAGTCAGGTTTTTCCTTTCTTAAAAAAAACCATGGGTTTTTGTTTTAGTTGCTGAGTCTGTCAATTAGTGAGTTCTTTTGTTTTATCTCTGGGTAGATGTGCTGACTTTGCCTAGCGGAGCTAACTTTGGCCTGTAGCTTTAACAAGGGGTATTTACATAAAACTAGCCTTAAACTTAGTTTTCATATGCTACTGATGCTGCTTTGGCTTATACTATTTTGACCTAACATATGTTAATTTTGGCTTAGACAGACAAGTGGGGGAGTCTCAAACTT
>NW_006208436.1:1081814-1085844 GCF_000334495.1 Tupaia belangeri chinensis
CGGCAGAGAAATTAACTATAGGCCAGTAAAACGACACAAGGAGAGTTAGTAAACCACTGGCCTTTTCTTGCCGTTTCTTCCCAGCCCAGGCCATGGGAGACAGCCTCTTTACCAGCTTGTGTTGTCTGCATGGCCTTGTCAATGCTGGACACAAGAAAGCCCATGATGAAGGCCTGGCTAAAGCTGTGAGTGGATTGCAGCATCAAGATGCTTTTGGGAGTACCCTTTCTCTCTGTCTCTCATGAAAAAAAAATTAAACTTAAAAATTCAAAAGAGATGGTATTACTGAATTTTATTCTAAAAATTAAATTCATATTAAAGAAAACTTCTATTACAGAACTATCTTAGATTCACGATTACATAGATCCAGATATGTGTTTTCATAGTTTTTAGTACATAAAACACAGAGGAGTTCTACAACCATACATGTTGTTTAACTAAAGGAAAGCAAACAAACAAAAAAGGTCAGGACCACCATCTGTCTCATTTGCAAATGCACTAATCTAAGAGAGAGAAGTCTTCGCTTCCTTTACAGAGATGTTTGTCTTGAGATAGTTTTGGTAAATTAAGACGTGGAGTTGTGAGTGTGCACTGGCCCTTTAAGGTCCCTGGCCTTCTGACTAAGCCCTGTGGAAGTCAGAACAGGGGATATGAGGAGCACCTAAGCAGTGACAGTTGGAAGCCTGAGGAAGGACAAACAGGACCTTAAGGCAGGTAAAGAAAAGGAGCGTAAGAAGAAGAGAGAAAGAAATTTTAACCTGGAAAAAAAAAAATTGTAAGAAGAGTAAGTTAAAGTTAAGGAATACTTTAATTGAACTGTTACAATAGTAACCAAAAAGAAAAAAAAAAATCATTTCTGAGAAATGATCAGAGAAAAAAAAGAATTAAAACCTATTACCTGAAAAGTTTACTGGTACTATTCAAGAAACACTATTAGTGTTTAGAAAAAAAAATCATTTCTGAGATTTGTTGATCAGAGAAAAAAAGAATTAAAACCTATTACCTGAAAAGTTTACTGGTACTATTCAAGAAACACTATTAGTGTTTAGTTTCCTGAGTGAAGCTTAACTAGTGCCCGGGTGCTGATGCTGATGGAGGAGACCAAGTGAGAAAGCTCAGGGTTGTCATCCCAGGTCTGCCTAAACCTGCTGGGCATGCCCTGATCCCACTGGGCTGCAGGGTTGGGGGGAGGGTTATAGCATGAAGACCCTGTCCAGGAAGTCTTCTCTCAGTATCTCTGTTCCTCTTCTTCTATCTCCTTCCTCCTCTCTCTCTCAGAAAAGTAGATAAACTTTTCTTAAAAACAGTTAATTAGGACTTAAAGAGCACCAGATTTCTTTGTTTTGTTTTTGTTTTGTTTTATTTTCTAGGCATTTCCATTTACAGATTTCTTTTTAATTTTATAGATGAGTTAAATTTATTTAAAAATTTGGAGGAATTAAAAATCTTTAGTTTTTTTTTGTTGTTGTTGTTTTTGAGAGGATTTTGCCATAGGGTGCGTGCACTCACCAGAAAGAGAGACAGACAGAAAGCGAGAAATCTCCCTCCAGGGGGGATGGCCACACTGCAATTCTTTCTCCTCTATTTTCCTCTTGGGATCTTGGGCATGCACGTACATGTGCCCAGCATGAGTTTAAGTCACTGGGTCCGGGACTTGAACCGTGGTTGACTACGTGAGAGTCCAGTGACATAGCCATTATGCTAACTGCTGGTCCTTCCAGGTGTATTTTTTAAGCCACCAGACACAGGACTCAAACTGCACCAGCTACCTTAACCTCCATACACTTGCTAACACAAAATACCTTTGAAAAAAGAAAATGGAAAATACAAACCATTTATAATCATCATTATATTGGGAGAGTTATTTTTCTCCCCTACGAGAGAAATTAGTTATTTAGAGATTATTAGATTAGAACTTATTAGTTATTTCATTATAAATTTTTAAAAAATATCTATAGTTTGAGTATTGTTCTAATATTCTCTTTCATTTAAAACACACTATTTGTTAATAACACTGGAAAGAGATTTTTGCAATTCAGTAACATTTGACCCACTTGATTTACTTTTTTTTTTTTTTGGTCTAAAGAAATAAAAGTAAGAATTCATCTCTCTTAAGAAGTATCCTGATCATACAAATACTGGAATAAGCTAAACACTGAAGTCATCCATGAAAATAAAGAAGACTCATCATGTCCTTCATAAGCCATGTCCGGAAGAACAGCAAAAGGCCATTACCATTGGAGTCACTTTTATTGCCCCAAGTTCCACGAAGCAATTACTTGTACTTTCTGGAGGAGAAACAAAGACTACAGCTAAAGAAATTCCTCCTTCACAGGATGTTTCTAGTGGCCAACATACCAGCAAACATTGAAAAAAAATACATTTCTGAATACTATGAACAACTGTTTCAGTCCATTCTGAAACATCACCTGGGAGAAGCAGTGACAGGACTATTGCTCATCTACCCGACTTCCATCCTGCACATCCTTGAGTCCTCCAATGGTACTCTGTACCGGATTCTGTTAGATTACCTTAAGCAAGAAAAGAGTGGGACAGAATTTCTGATCCAAGAACTGAAAATTATAGTTATCTCCCATAACATCCCAACCAGGATCTTCATGCAATGGCATGTTTCGGTCATAAAAGCACCAGTTATGTATCTTGATGATGTGACACAATCACAATCCCTAGAAGAGGTTATCACAGACTTTCTCACCCAAATTCATAAACTAGCACTCCATCTTTTTAAGACTATAAAAGTGGGTGTGAAAGGACCAGGTGATAATTTGCATCAACTTGCACCTGACCTACTCCTCCCGGAACAAATCATAAAGTATTTATGTAACACCGAAGAATTCATGGACCCCAAAGTATTCATAGACATGTATAATAAGCCCATACATATCACTTTGGATTCTGAGGTAGTATGGCCCGCTCCTTGCTATTTTTAGGAGAGAGAGCAATGGTCATCGCTCTTAAGAAATGTATGCTACTTAAATGAAAGGTAGATATTTCTAAAGTTACTCTTCTCTTAAAAAAAAATAAAAGAAACAACACTGCTATATATACAAAAGCAAAAAATGTACAGAGTATGTTGAATTAAACTTAAAAATGTATCTTTATGTGCTGAGATTAGGTTCAATACTTTAATCTCAGTAATGGATGGGTTTTAGAAGTTCACGATGAGTTTTCAAATGTTAATATTTTCATGTAATTACTTAATTTTTTGAAGGAAAGCATGGGGGAAAAAAGAAAGAAACACAATTCAGATTGTCATTGACCCAATCGTCAATGAGCAACCCTTATTACACCTCTTCCAAGGGCAAACAAAAGGAATTTGCTGTTCCTGTGCCATAGCTATAACATTATAGAGAGCCTCATCCAGGCCACCTGAAAAATCAATGGATGCATAGGTTTTTACTATTTCCTAAATGGTGCTTATCTACCACCCAGCAGTTAATGCATAAAACACTACAGCAAAGAGTTCTATGAGTGCTTTCAGCACTTACACCATTGCACACATTCTCCAATTTTAAGTTATACTACACGTGTGTGTATATACATATTTTCTTTCCTCCAATTAAATTCCAAATTCCATCAAACCTAGCATTTTTTCCCTCTCTATAGGGATCAGCATAATGGAAATCAAATTTTAGTTCAACATGTATCATAAATTAATTTAAACTGTTAAGAGTTGACTCCTTTTTCCAGTCTTTCAGCTCAAGTTACAACACAATGAGACAGATGACACGACTGACTTGACCAGAATTTCTCCCCTATGCTTATGCCTACTGCACTCCATGATGTGTCTAGGTACTCTACTCACCTAAAGCAGATTGTACCTCAAAAAGAATAAAGATAAGTGACATGGTGCAAAGTACTTGCGTGCTGTACCCAAGAGCCTTCGTATGTAACTGCTGGTTTCTGAGAGACAAATTTCTACCATAAGCAGGAGTGGAGATCTTTAGAATGGAGATACCAGGAAGGTAATATAAACATTTAAAGGCAGACTATATTTGCAGAGGCAAAG
>NW_006208436.1:1086196-1087402 GCF_000334495.1 Tupaia belangeri chinensis
ATATATAATTATATATATATGAGGAAAGGCTTTGAGAATGTGAGAGAATAATCCCTGTATAAGTCTCACATTCAGAAAACAAAAACCTACCTTTGAAAATAATTCCAAGTCTCACATATTCTAGCCTATACAGTCAGGAATATTGAGACTATTATAAAATCAAGAAGGAACATAATAGCTTTTTGAAACAACCAGAAAATACATTATCAGATAGCATCGTATTTCTTCACATATCATTTACTGAGCATCATCTGTCTGACAGTCACTTGTCAGGCACTAGGGGTATGGCTGGGTACAGAGAAGAAATTCCTGCCTACTTTTATAACCTTCTTCTTGATAATCCCATGTAAACTAATTTTTTTTCAATTCACCTTCTAGAAAGCAATTACAATTTCTATATTATGTCTTTTAAGTTGTTCTCTCCTTTTCTCACAAATTTTACTTTTATTTATTTCTTCTATGAGTAAGAAAGACAGAGAGAAAGGAAAACAGAGAGCACCCTAGCAGATCTCAATGCTGTGATTCACCCTCAGCTTCAGCCAGCATCAGATCATGGACACATGTGTGCCTGGCCCACTCCGGGGGGTCTCCAGATATTAACATGGAATCTTTTGATGTTGGCCTGCCTCACAGAAAATTGCATTTTTAATGCTGCACCAACATCCAACCCTGGTCTCTCTCCCTTTCTTTATTCAGGTTTAATGCTTTTTTGCACTACTGAAATTTCTTAATTTCTTGCTTTTTACAATTAAATGACATCAGTATTTTACTACAATGATATTTATCCAAAATAACCTTAATATCTATTAAACATAATTTGGATACTGGGACCTGCAGATGAACTAACGGTTATGTCACTGAACTCCCACTAGTCGACCTCAGTTTGAGTCCCAGACCTAGCTACTAAAGGAAGATAAACGAAACAAAACAAAACCAAAAAACGCATGCTGGATGCATGTGCGTGCATGCCCAAAATCCCAAGTGGAGAATGGAAGAGAAGGGATGCAGTGTGGCCATCCCCCCTGGGGGTGATTTCTTACTTTCTGTCTCTCTTTGTCTCTCCGGCAAAAACATACACCCTATAGCAAAATTCTCAAGAAAAAAAAGAGGAGGAGAATACTAATATTTTAGGGTTTTGAAAAATACTTTATTATTTACATTTAAATCACTGGACATCTTTACGGTGCACAACATGGTTTTCCCAGC
>NW_006208436.1:1087423-1094617 GCF_000334495.1 Tupaia belangeri chinensis
AGCATATTAGGCAAGTCAGAGAACTACCATATATATTATCATCAACAGGTAACTTTTCATTTTTGTGTCTCTTAAGTGTTTTTGGTTTTTTTCCCCAATGCCCTCCTTCCCATTCCCTCTTACCCGCCCCCTTCAGTATTGTCTCTAGTACAATACTACAGTTGCCTTCCCTGGTATTATACCTTTATACCTTCCAATCTTTCAGTTTCTGTTGTAGAACACCAACAGTTGATATATATTAAGTGGGGACAAACATAGTTTAGTTTATTATTTGGCTTTTGTTATTTGACTTTTTAGTCTTGTTGGGGAAAAAGGCAACCTCAACATGTACCTCAAAAGTTTTACGTGCAGATAATTTGGCACCTTGTTCTATATCTGAATTAGATTTCAGAAGAGATCATTCATAATTTCAAATTTTATAATATATATTTAAATACAGAGTGGTATTTTTCACTTTTAGCTTAACTTGAAATTCCATTCATTTAAATTTAGCAGAATATGTTTTAGATATAATACAAAGTAGTAGTTCTAGTTAAGGAAGCATATAATTTTCAAAATGTATATCAATTTAGAAAACATTAGGCACACAATATCAGTCATCAGTATCCTGTTTACTCTTTGAACTATGAAAAAGATACAAGTGCCCATCAATAACAAGTGATTAGTGACAAAAAGTATAGGTAAGTGTATTTTCCAGGCAAAAATAGGAGAAAACACATGCAGAAAGAGCCAGTCTTGGTCCAGGTCTGAATGCATATGAAAAGTGATTTGGAAGAGAAGGCCAGCATATTGAACAGAACAAGCAGAAACAGAAAGGAGAAAAGAAAAAAATAGATGTTCATTGGATCAGACAGAATTTCTGTAGCAGAGTGCATTTTGGGAGCAATATTTTTTTAAATTAGCTAATAAATGGAAATATAGCTCATGAATAAAATTTATATATTTATATAAGTAAAATCATGGTATATTGTATTTTCCTAAAATGGTCATCACAATTTATCCAGCCCCTCATACTCTTCTTACAGTGTGACCTTGGCGTCTATCATGTGGTGATTCTATTATAAATTCCTCCCCCTTGAGGCTAGGGCCTAAAATTGCTATGCATTTTTTTTTTTTTGAGAGGTTTTTTGTTATAGGGCACGTGCGCTCGCCAGACAGACAGAGAGAGACATAGAGATGGAAAGCGAAAAATCATCCCCCAGGGGGGATGGTCACGTCGCAACCCCTTCTCCTCCATTCTCCTCTCGGGATCTTGGGCACGCACGCACATGTGCCCGGCGTGAGTTTTAAGCCACCGGGTCCAGGACATGAGCTGCAGTTGACTACGTGGGAGTCCAGCGACATAGCCATTACACTAACTGCTGGTTCCCTAAAATCGCTATGCACTTTGTCTTGCTCACTTGAATGCCAGCTCTTAGAACTCCAACACTCCATAAAGAATCCAAGCAGATGGATTCCCAACCAATAGCCAGTATCACCTATTGACATATGAGTGAGTGGGACCCCAGATGGCTCCAGACTCTGGTCTTCTACTTTACCCTGAATTTCCAGCCACCCACCTGACACTATGTAGAATGAAGATGAGCTATTCCCTGTGAAACTTGCCCAAATTGTAGATCTGTGAGCCATATAAATGACCATTGTGGATTTAAGCCATGTTTTGAGTGAATGATCATACAGCAGTCCAGAACAATTACACACACACACATGGTTATATATACACACATATATAAATATATGAAACAGTAATGCAGAAATTCATACTTTAAGAATTTATTTAATTTTTTTTTTTGGAGAGGTTTTCACTATAGGGCGTTTGCGCTGGCCAGACAGACAGAGAGAGACATAGAGACAGAAAATGAGAAATCACCCCCCACGGGGGATGGTCACGCCGCAATCCCTTCTCCTCCTCCATTCTCCTCTCAGGATCTTGGGCATGCACGCACACGCGCCCGGCGTGAGTTTTAAGCCACCGGGTCCGGGACGCGAACCGCAGTTAACTATGTGGGAGTCCAGCGACATAGCCATTACGCTAACTGCTAGTTCCCTAATTTTTTAAAAATGTATTATTTTCCAGTTTGATCAGAGAGAGATAGAGAAAGAAAGAGAGAGAAGGAAAGTGAGAAAGCAAACCACCAGGTCCAGTACTCAAACCACAGTTGGCCATGTGGGATTCTAGCATCCTTAACCACCATGCCACCTGCCGGCCCCAAAATCTACAGGATTTTTTCATAATATGCATTTTCCACTTACTTTTTTTTTTGGAGCGGTTTTTGCTATAGGGTGTGTGCACTCGCCAGACAGACAGACAGAGACAGAGAGATAGAAAGCGAGAAATCACCCCCCGGGGGGATGGCCACGCCGCTATCCCTTCTCCTCCATTTTCCTCTCGGGATCTTGGGCACACACGCACACGCGCCTGGTGTGAGTTTAAGCCACCAGGTCCAGGACTCGAACTGCAGTCAACTACGTGAGAGTCCAGCGACATAGCCATTATGCTAACTGCTGGCCCCTTCCATTTACTTTTGAAGACCTCATGTGTGTGTGTGTGTGTGTGTGTGTGTGTGTAGCATGAAATAGCATTTACTTTTTCTTCATTAGGTATCTAATATTTACTAGGTATCTATTAGTAAGTACTTACTAATTAGCCAATTGCTGCACTAATCACTGAGTACACAGCAGTTAAGATGTGCATTTACCAGACTGCCTAGCACAGGTCTTTTATTAGGTCTATAATACTTTCTAGTGTGAGAAATACTGACAGAAAACTAATTCATTAAGCCAGAGAAAATCATTAACATTCTGAATTAATTCTAAAGTCACTTATAAAACACATCTAAATGATATTATTGTTGATTTATTGAGTATACCATATTTTACTTTAAAGAATTTATGAAGTCTCAACTATTAAAATAACAATAAACACCATAAATAAAATCATTCATTTAAAGGGACACAGTAGAATGAATTTATTCAAGTGAAATTACCCTTTATAGTAGTCACCTTAGAAGGATTTATATTTATCCCATGACACCACTGCTGAAAACACTGACTTTTTAAAAAGTTTTAGTTTCATGCATTTCTGCTATGAGCAAATGAGCCAGACAGACAGCATCCTCAATGGAGTCCTAGTACTATAATCCACCCCTCACCTCAGCCAGTCAGGATTATGGGTACACACTCATGCCCGGCACAGTAAGGCCACCAGACACAAACTTGGGACCTTCCTATACCTATGGCTCCAGTATTGGGGCTGCCTCTGAGGCTGACCATTTTGTGGCTTTTTATGGCAGCTGAATAAAGATGTATAATTCAAGTACACTTACATATTTTAGTTACATCTAATTTTTAACTCCCAAATAATATATACCCATCTTTTTGGGCTTTTTCCCTGGAGAAGTTTTTGCTATAGGATGTGTGCACTCACCAGAAAGAGAGAGAAACAGACAGAAAGCGAGAAATCACCCCCCAGGGGGGATGGCCACACTGCAATCCCTTCTCCTCCATTCTCCTCTCAGGATCTTGGGCACAGCACACACGTACCCGGCATGAGTTTAAGCCACCAGGTCTGGGACTCAAACTGTGGTTGGCTACATGGGAGTTCAGTGACATAGCCATTATATCTACTGCTGGTCCTTATATACCCATCTTGACCAGTAACTTTAATGTTCGATCATTGTAGAAGTGTTTGTTTTTAAATATTGCACTCATCCTCAAAAAGAAATCTGTCATTGAACATATTACAAAGAGTGTTATACTTCCTGTAAGGAGAAGCACAAATTGCTTCTAATAATAGTTGCATTATTAAAATATCTATATATCTAATATAAAGGTACTAAAGGGCATTTAGCTGTGTATGTTTGAGTGTAGGTGATAAATGCATATACCTTCCAATATAATTTAGTTTTATGAAGTCCAAAAAGTTAATAATTTAATCTTTTTTTTTTTGAGAGGTTTTTGATATAGGGTGCATGCGCTTGCCAGACAGACAGAGAGACAGAAAGCGAGAAATCACCCCCCATTGGGGATGGCCACGCCGCAATCCCTTCTCCTCCATTCTCCTCTCGGGATCTTGGGCACACACACACGCACGCACACACACCCGGTGTGAGTCTGAAGCCACCGGGTCTGGGACATGAACCACGGTCGACTACATGGGCATGGGAGTGCAGTGACACAGCCATTGCTAATTGCTGGTCCCAATAATTGAATCTTAATAAGATTCACAAAGTAATTATCAACCCAGTGAAAGCTATAATTTCCTTATAGTAAAACTTTAAAACTAACCAAATAATAAATAAAACTAAACTAAAAAACTAAATAAAACTTAACCAAACAGAAAAACTTAACATTGCGAACACATAACCTTTGATGCTTATGTAGCCATGAATGTATAGCATGTAGTAGTATGTATTCAATGACTATGTAACATTTAAATTATGTAACCAACATCATTCTCCTTTTGTTTCGATATGGATATTTTTATAATAGACTGTCATGTCAATGGTCTCATGCCAGTTTCAGAAATGACCAAGGATTTTCAGGAAAGTTACAGCTTTCTTGAAGAATAAGTGAAATATTATTTAAAAAGAAAAACCCTCCCAAGTTAATTCTAAAATTCTACCATCTTCATTTTAGACATCTCAATCCTTCATGGAGTACTATTGCTTAATACAGATAAATGTGTGTGTTTACCTTAGTAACAGCACATTTCAATTAAGTTGAAATTATCCCTAGCCGTAGAATACAGCCCCCTTCCAGGATTAAGAGTAAGTGAAATAGCCCTCACCAACTTCAAGCAGCAAAGTAGTTTCAGATTGTTTGATGTTGTTTTAAATGTTTTCATTTAACAGAAATAGAGTTCTCCCCCTGGTGGTCAGTTATTCAAATATGCAGAATACCTGCTGATAGGATCTATTTAATAAAATGTAATATAGATTAAGAGGATATAGAGAACTCGAAGGTATCTTTCATTTATCTGCTTTACTTTCCTTGTTCTCCAGATAACAATTCTGAGATGTAAAGACATTAAAGTGTTTTGCCAATAGTAAAACCAAATAGTAATTCCTATTTTACTTCACCACATTATTTATACAAACCTTGATTCCACTACAAGTAAATAATGTTAAGCAAATTATTTCTGTCAAATCATTACCTCATTATTTTTAAATTTTTAGTTCTATTATGAGCATATTTTTAATATTGAAGAATATTTTATATTAGTTGTAATGTTGAGTTGCTGTGTAATTTTATCATTCTGTTTTCTCATTTCTTAAAAAGACCAAATTCAATACCTTATTTTTTTGATTATTTGTTTTATTGTTAATTTCTAACAACAGTTGGACTCCAGATTCATTCAGTTTTGCTAGCTAGCAAATGAATTGCTTTCTATTCCTAAAGAGATGAAGGGCATAACTGTGTTGTCAAGGCATCCTTCTCTCCCTGCTCATTCTAGCTGTGTGCTCCTCAAATCCAATTCAATCTGTGCTGTGATGTCAGCTTCCACCTGAGAGATAATGACTTCAAATACACTTTGAATCTTCATTTATTCATTTAGCAATTATTTATTGTATATCTACTTTGGATCCTTCACTGTTTAGACCCTGAAGATACAATATGGAAATAAGATCCATTTTCTTTCCCCCAAAGACCATGAATTCTAGAAAAGGAAACAGAAAATAGAAAAGGCAATTTCAGGTCATTGCATGTGTTCTGGGGAAAAAGAAGTCCTAACCTTGACAGTGACCAATAGGTCTAATTTACAACCGGTGGTCAGAGAAGGCTTCCCAAAGGAAGTAATCTTTAAACTTGAGATTTCAATAAAAGGCAGTACCAACCATGTCACTATGGAATGGTAAAGGTCAGAAAATACAAAAGAGGACTGCAAATGCAAGAACCCTGGGTACAAGCTATCTGTGTATGAAACATAAAAAGACCAGAGTGCTGAAATACTGGAACCAAGAGAGGATAAGGTTAGAGAGGATAACCAGAGATAGAAGATGGAGAGGTCGGGGACTCAGACCACGTGTTCCTGGTCAGGTGTCTGGACTTACTGCTAAGTGCTTTGTTCTCCACCCCATCACACCTCCCCTGAGCTGCAGTCCTCTTGTAGGACTTTCTCGAGAAGCCCCACTGGGCCCTCGTAGGCATCTCCATCTCCACCTGCCCTAGGAAAATTCATTATTCCTGCCACAATTCTTTCAGCCTTATACACCTCCTCTTGTACTCCTCACTGCTGTAAAATGGACCAATCTCCAAATAGATGCCATGTCAGAAATCTGAAAATCATCTAGATTCTTCTCTTCCTTTGTATCATTGATGGTCAATTTGAGTCCTTTCCATTGTCCACAGTAAGTTTTTCCTGGAGTCTGGCCTGGTTTTGTGAATCTCCTTTATTCTGATCACCTTCTCCTCTCTTTTCCTAGTACATATATCATATTTCTACCAAAGTAAAAGGCAGTAAAGTATAACAAAAAACAATTAAGCTACCTTTGGTGTCAAACTGCTGAGTTAAACTCAGATTCTACAACTTCATAGAACTGTGGTTTGCCTCTATACCTATAGGCCCCTCATTTCCTTTCATCTGAAGAAATGAGTTATGATAATAAGTACATTTTAAGATGGCTTATAGGTGTTAATGTGAAGTAATGGTGGAAAGATCCTGCTATACTTGGGGCTGGCAGGTGGCATGGTGGTTAAGGGCACTGGACTCTCACATGGCTGTCTGCAGTTCTAGTCCCGTACCTGCTGGCTTGATTTCTTGGTTTCTCTCTCTCCAGCACCCCATCCCCCACTCTGTTCCTTTCTAGTCAAATGTAAATAAATAAATAAAGCTAAATTAAAAATATATATATTCCTGCTATACAGTAAGCATGTAATAAATCAAAGTTTTCCAATAGTTTACATTTCACTTTTAGGATAAAGAGCAAAATTCTATCATAATCTACCAAGTCATTATTCTCTGATCTTGGCTTACCTAGACATCTCACTTTACCTTGAATTTTTTCCTTTCTCTTTTCTCACAGTTTGTTCTCTAACATTTTCCCAATATTTCCTTGTTCTCTGCATTTAACATCCTATTTCACTTCTCCTAGCAAAATTCTACTTCTCAATTTTCTCTGTGAAAACAAGAAAACTCCAGAAGCCATCTGCTATCCTCTTCGGATGTAGTAGCCACTGTCATTCCCGTAATTC
>NW_006208436.1:1094648-1097704 GCF_000334495.1 Tupaia belangeri chinensis
CGCTCTTCCAGTTGCCTACTCATCTCCCTATCAGCGACTTGCTGGCAATTATCATGTTTTGTGTTTTGTTTGTTTTGTTACTTTTATCTTTAGTGCTTCATTAAAAAAAAAGAGGGGGGGAAGACATTTAAAATACTGTGAAGAATTTTTCCATAAAGTTATTTCTAATCATATTAAAATTGTTGTGCAATCTCAGTATATTAAAATGTTCTTATTGGATTGATTTGATTTTGGCTATTGTCCATGAAGCTCTTTAAAATAGCAAATGTCAAAATATAATGGTTGAACTTATCTAAAATCTCCAGTTTTACTCATATAATAATTTCTTCCATTCTCATTTGGAAGGATACCGAGAAGACATTCTGGAAGTGATTTAGTCAGACTTCTGTATTTATATGTTATTACTCACCAAGCCAAGTACAAAAGCTTACTTCCATTTTATTGGATTGAAAATACTCTTCTCTTGAAGTATCTGGGCTGGGGGCCACAATTTTACTCCACATTAAACATGTTTGTTGTTGTTCTTCAAGTCTTTGCTTCACTTGTCACACTTATCAAGCACATGTCTTAAAGAATAGATAAGACTAATATTTACCTTTTATCTACTTTTGCTTAGGTAAATGGACATTTTATTTCATTTCAATTGTATAGTTCACATTTCTTAACTATTTATAAATAGTAATCCCTATTGTAAGGAAATTTTTAAAAAGTAATGTGTTAACTATAAAACCTTGATTTATGGAAGAATAACTTTCTGAATGTTAAAGCATATCATTTTACAAAAATGGACTCAAGTTCAATGACCTCCTTGGGGATCCCTCTCACTCAACTGTCCCTTCCTATTTAGTTTATACTATGCTTTGCTATCTGAAAGCAAAGATAATCTACAGGCTACCCAATAACAAGACTTTTTTATAATATATAGAGCTACATACCTTAGAGTGTTTTAATGATTTGATTCTTTATTTTTTATTCTAGGCAGTGACATTTCTTGTGAACATACTGTGTTCCAGCCAAAATAGAATTAAAAAATAGAAAAGAACATTGAAGTGAAATGAATAACAAAAGTTATGTACCTTCTCCTTGCTAACTCACTATTCTAACCCTTGAACACATAATGTATTCCTTTTGGGGACTCCACTCATGGACATTGGAGAACCCATGCATATTATAAAGAAGTCTATGATACCCATGAACTATTAGCCAAGTCCAAGTCCACATATGAAAGAAAAGACCATTTTTTTTTGAGAGATTTTTGCTATAGGGCACATGCACTCACCAGAAAGACAGAGACCGAGACAGAAAGCAAGAAATCCCCCCCGCAGCCCCCCGCAATGGGGAATGGTCATGCCACAGTCCCTACTCCAGTCTCCTCTCGGGATCTTGGTCACGCATGTACACAGGCCCGGTGTGAGTTTAAGCCACCAGGTCTGGGACTTGAACCACGGGAGACTATGTGGGAGTCCAGCGACACAGCCATTATGCCAACTGCTGGTCCTGAGAGACCATGCATTCTTAAACAAAGTAGAGAGAGAACAGGATTAAAGTTTTTAAATTAAAATTTGGAAGCTTAATTTCTGAATTAATGATTAACCTACCTATCAAATAATATCTGTGAACACTACAACATTTTCCTCAAAAAAAAAAAAAAAATTCCATCCAGGTTCCCTCCATTCTAGTACAAAGAATGACAGAAACTTGAAATGCCATAAATCTACATGTATTAGACTATATCACCTAAACAGCAAGTTTGGTAATACTATGGAATCAATAGAAATAATAAAGAATGAGATGTTTTTCTTTAAACTTGAACAGAAGCCATTAAAGATCTTAAGCAGGGCATATTCAAATTTCTTTGCCACAGGGTACAGAATGGACTGGCAGGGAATATCTTGGCGCAGATACATTCCTAGTAAGTTGTTACAATTCTCCTGGCAAGAGATAAAAATAGCTTGAAGTAGCTGAATAACAGTGGAATAGACATGAGGATATCAATTTGAGAAAGATAATCAGGAAGTGAAAAACAATAGGTTATGAGGGAGAGAAAGTTGTCAAATACTTGAGATTTCTCATTTTTCCAGTAAGATAGTATCATTCTTCAGGTAGGAAAATGATGTGTAAAAATACTTGTAGTACTGAATTTGCAGAAAATCATGCTTTCATTTATTTATATCTTATATATATATATATATATATATATATATATATATAAAAAAAACAGTGTATTATTCTTCTTTATATCACATACATTATATTATAGGAGTCTGAATTGGCTTGATATTAATATGTATTTTCTGCTATGTTAGCAACTTATAATAAAGAAAAGAAAATAAGTTAGGTGGTTTGGTTTTTTGTTGTTGTTGTTATAGAGTGCATGTGCTTGCTGATAAGACAGAAAGCAAGAAATCATCCCCCAGGTGGGATGGCCATGCCACAATCCCTTCTCCTCCATTCTCTTCTTGGGATTTCAGGTACACACACACACGTCGGCATGAGTGTCAAGCTGCAAGGTCCAAGACTCGAAACATAGTCGACTATGCTGGAGTCCAGTGACATAACCATTAAACCATCTGCTGGTCCCAGAATGAAGGCAGTTTAGTAAGTTACAGTAAATAAAGCTAAAGGAGAAATTGTTCCAAAGATAATTCTGAGTTGAATGTGCCTCCATATCACTTCTTAATCTTAAATCTGCATTTAATGGAGCCAAAACTAAAATCAGCAGTGCTTATTGAGCTTGATTCCTTTCCTTAATAAAATACAAGTCATTCAAAACATTCATTCAAGGACTATTTATTGATTTTCTACTATATGCACAGTAACATGTTAGGGACCATGTGACACATGAGCACATAAAAGATTTCAGGGAACCAGCAGTTAGCGTAATGGCTATGTCACTGGATTCCCACGTAGTCTACCGCGGTTCGTGTCCCGGACCCGGTGGCTTAAAACTCACGCCAGGCGCGTGTGTGTGCGTGCCCAAGATCCCGAGAGGAGAATGGAGGAGAAGGGATTGCGGCGTGACCATCCCCCCTGGGGGGTGATTTCTCGCTTTCTGT
>NW_006208436.1:1098907-1108538 GCF_000334495.1 Tupaia belangeri chinensis
TCATGGACATTGGAGAACCCATGCATATTATAAAGAAGTCTATGATACCCATGAACTATTAGCCAAGTCCAAGTCCACATATGAAAGAAAAGACCATTTTTTTTTGAGATATTTTTGCTATAGGGCACATGCACTCACCAGAAAGACAGAGACCGAGACAGAAAGCAAGAAATCCCCCCCGCAGCCCCCCGCAATGGGGAATGGTCATGCCACAGTCCCTACTCCAGTCTCCTCTCGGGATCTTGGTCACGCATGTACACAGGCCCGGTGTGAGTTTAAGCCACCAGGTCTGGGACTTGAACCACGGGTGACTATATGAGAGTCCAGCGACACAGCCATTATGCCAACTGCTGGTCCTGAGAGACCATGCATTCTTAAACAAAGTAGACAGAGAGCAGGATTAAAGTTTTTAAATTAAAATTTGGAAGCTTAATGTCTGAATTAATGATTAACCTACCTATCAAATAATATCTGTGAACACTACAACATTTTCCTCAAAAAAAAAAAAAAAATTCCATCCAGGTTCCCTCCATTCTAGTACAAAGAATGACAGAAACTTGAAATGCCATAAATCTACATGTATTAGACTATATCACCTAAACAGCAAGTTTGGTAATACTATGGAATCAATAGAAATAATAAAGAATGAGATGTTTTTCTTTAAACTTGAACAGAAGCCATTAAAGATCTTAAGCAGGGCATATTCAAATTTCTTTGCCACAGGGTACAGAATGGACTGGCAGGGAATATCTTGGCGCAGATACATTCCTAGTAAGTTGTTACAATTCTCCTGGCAAGAGATAAAAATAGCTTGAAGTAGCTGAATAACAGTGGAATAGACATGAGGATATCAATTTGAGAAAGATAATCAGGAAGTGAAAAACAATAGGTTATGAGGGAGAGAAAGTTGTCAAATACTTGAGATTTCTCATTTTTCCAGTAAGATAGTATCATTCTTCAGGTAGGAAAATGATGTGTAAAAATACTTGTAGTACTGAATTTGTAGAAAATCATGCTTTCATTTATTTATATCTTATATATATATATATATATATATATATACACACTGGAACAATACATCAGGTTGTAAAAAATTTTCTTTGATAGTTGCATTATTAATACCTTTGAATGAGGTACAGTCACATACATTATAGGAGTCTTTGCTGAATTGGCTCGATATTAATATGTATTTTCTGCTATGTTAGCAACTTATAATAAAGAAAACAAAATAAGTTAGGTGGTTTTTTTGTTTGTTGTTGTTGTTATAGAGTGCATGTGCTTGCTGATAAGACAGAAAGCAAGAAATCATCCCCCAGGTGGGATGGCCATGCCACAATCCCTTCTCCTCCATTCTCTTCTTGGGATTTCAGGTACACACACACACGTCGGCATGAGTGTCAAGCTGCAAGGTCCAAGACTCGAAACATAGTCGACTATGCTGGAGTCCAGTGACATAACCATTAAACCATCTGCTGGTCCCAGAATGAAGGCAGTTTAGTAAGTTACAGTAAATAAAGCTAAAGGAGAAATTGTTCCAAAGATAATTCTGAGTTGAATGTGCCTCCATATCACTTCTTAATCTTAAATCTGCATTTAATGGAGCCAAAACTAAAATCAGCAGTGCTTATTGAGCTTGATTCCTTTCCTTAATAAAATACAAGTCATTCAAAACATTCATTCAAGGACTATTTATTGATTTTCTACTATATGCACAGTAACATGTTAGGGACCATGTGACACATGAGCACATAAAAGATTTCAGGGAACCAGCAGTTAGCGTAATGGCTATGTCACTGGATTCCCACGTAGTCTACCGCGGTTCGTGTCCCGGACCCGGTGGCTTAAAACTCACGCCAGGCGCGTGTGTGTGCGTGCCCAAGATCCCGAGAGGAGAATGGAGGAGAAGGGATTGCGGCGTGACCATCCCCCCTGGGGGGTGATTTCTCGCTTTCTGTCTCTATGTCTCTCTCTGTCTGTCTGGCGAGCGCACGCGCCCTACAGTGAAAATCTCTCAAAAAAAAAAAAAAAGATTTCATACAACCCTTTCTATATTCATTGGTATGTCATCGCTTCAATTTGCAATGAAAAATCAGTTTAAACAAAAAAAGATGCCTTTGGAACGATATTGCAATAGCTTGCCTACTGCTTCTCTCATTTGGTACTAAGAGAACTGGGATACACTGAGATAGAATTACATTCTCTTTCTCTACATTAAGTTATTCAGCAAGTATAAACTGAAAAATTGTACCAGGTACTTTGTCATGCGTGGGGATGGGTAGGCCATGAAATCCAGCGAAAAAGAAGCATGAATTTTTACCTTAGAATCTATGCATATTATTTTGTTCTCTACCTCAAACATGTGAAAATCAAACAATCATAATCACATCATTGTGGATAGGCAAGTGGCAATGGTTTCCTAAATTTACCTAGTCTCAAGGATAAGAGGAAGCCTCTGAGGGAAGAAAGATACGAGGATTTCTAAAACTTAAAAAAGAATGAGCCAAATAAAAATAAGGAGTAGGAGGGGAGTGTTCCTGGCAGAGGAGATATATGTATATATAGAAGAGGGATGTTCTAAAACCTAAAGGCAAGAAAAACCAGACCGTGTTGGAGAAATTGAGGGAATTTCAATAAGGCAGGCCCTAAAGAATAAAGGGGAATCATGGAAAATGAAGCTGGGTAGTTAGGAATGAGACCCGATTATACAGATCTTTAAAGCTGTGTAAGTACCATGACTGTATCTCAAGAGAAATAGGACACAGTTTCATTTTAATCAGAAAAAATAGGCCATGATTAGATGTGCACTATAGAAGGGCCACTTTGAATTGGGGAGAAGAGATTGGAAGGGAAGTTGGTAATTAGAGTAGACAGATAGACCAGTTAGGAGGCTATTACAGTAATCAGGAAAGAAATTATAGAAGTCTGTAACAGAGATAACATCCTGTAATGTCTGTAATGACACGAGGAAGAGAAAGCGGAAGACAGAATCAAGAGATATGTCAAATACCTTAGAATTTGACTGGAGGAGAGGGCACAAACAAGAAAAAGTCATCAAGGATTAAACACGCTGGCAGTTGAAAGTGCCAGTCCCTGAGACAGGCAATAACAGACGGGCAGCAGTTTTGATTGGGCAGAGATGAGGTTTTCCATCGGAGCATGCTGAATTTGAAGTGCCTGAGAACCATGAATGTTAAACTCTCCAAAAGAGAGTTTCATATATTGCCCTAAAGCCCCGGGGCTAGATCTTACAGAGATGAAAACTGAAAGTCAGCTTACAGTGGGTGATGCAGGACTCAGGGGTGGTGCTAACACCACGACCCAATATACAAAATGAGCAGAGAAGAGAGCCTAGTTCAGAAGTCCGATAAATGTCAATAGCAAAAGAGAGGCCTACAAAGAAGTCTAAGAAGATCTTATTTAAATTGCCCAGAAGCAAAGAACGAAAAGCCAGGAGGAAGGTGGTATCATGCAAGCAAAGGAAAAGAACATGTCCTAAAGAAAAAAGGAGTCAACAGCATCAATTGCTGCCTCAGAAGCAAGAAAAGAAGAGACTAAAAAGCAGGCTTAATGAACAGAAGGTCAGTGTTGACTTGGAAAGAGGCACCAACACAACACAGTGGAGGTAGAGGCAAGGCACGGTAGGTTGCATGAAGGTCAGATGAAGAACGAGAGCAAGGATAGACAAAATTTCCAAAAGCTGGGCTGTCGGCAGTGAATGTGGAGAGTGGAACTGAGAATATAAAGGTCCCTTTTAGGATTCTAAACTTTTTACTGAACAGAGGACCACCAGTTTATTTGGTTTCCAGTAAGAAATCTGCCCTTTCATATGAGATGAAACATCTAGTATTGGCCCAAGGGGAATGGAGCTAAATCTAGTTTTTGGTGGCAGTAAAATAGTCTTGTACTTCAGGGATTCCCAAGTGAGTATGTGTACTGCTCTGAAAAAGAATGGCTCCTCAATAAACATTTGTTTAGATAAATAATTGCACTAATCTCTAGAAACCAAGCCCTGCAGAAAGTGAGTTTAGAACATGTGTGAGCTCTGATGTTATAGCTCAAACATTACCTTATTCCACTTGTATTTCATGGTTAAACTGTTACAGTTGATTGCAAATTATGCCATGTGTTTTATATACTTTATGAATCAATCACATTTCATTTGTAAATTTTGTTCTGAAATCTGGCCCTTATTCAGGTCACTTTCTTCTTTGCCCAGTCAGGGCATGCTAGCAAATTGCAAATTACAATCAAATCTCAATTTTCCAAACTAATAACCTTAAAGTGCAATAACGCATAATCCAAAATGATGGTAAATTCATGAACCATTTATCTCTGTAATGTATATCATTAAAACTTGACTCTAAGTACATCTTACATGACATTCATAACTAAATGATAAAGCATTTCAACTGAAATGACTTTAGGGGTTTCGGAAAGTTTTCCAACTTCTCCACATCTACTGCATTCTGTGTTCTCTATCACCTTTTATGTTGAGGTAACTCCTTAGAATGAACTAATATATCATGTCTTTTAGGATAAAGGAGATAATCAAGTTCCATCCCCTCTTTTCAGCACTTCCTCATTATTATAATGATTCTCTACAGCTATGCTTATCTGTCTCTGTCTCTGAAAAGGTTCATTCACAAAAGTAAAGAGAGGAGTATAATGAATTAGTTTATCACTCACATTCAACAATGATAAGCATCTCTTTTTTATAATGTATGGCCAGGTACAGTGGCACAGCAGTAACACACACAGTGCTCTTGGGTGCTGGACACACTTGGGAAGTTTCCAGGGGTCTCCCTCTTCACAGCAGGCATGTGAGAATGCTTATGACCCTGTCTGACTGAGGTGAGAACGAGGTCACAGGGTGAATATCTTGTTGGGAAAGTCTCTCCCCACACCCCATCAACCTCTCTCATGGAAGAAATAAACCCTAAAATTTATTCTTTTTTTGGGCCAGCTCATGACATGGTGATTAAGGTGGCTGGATCTCACGTGGCCACAGTACTAGACCTGGCTGCTTGAAAAACAGTCTGGCACAGGTGCATGCATGTCCCAGATCCCGAAAGGGAGAGTTGGAAGAGAAGAGGGATTGATGTGTGACCATTCCCCAAAACGGGTGCTGTGCTGTCTAACTTTTCCTTTCTCTCTGGTGAGCACACACATTCTCTGGAAAAAATTTTTAAATTAAAAATAACTTGAAAAAATGATTATCATCTCTATATTATATGTTAAGAAATCATACAAATATTGGAATTAAAGGAGCATTAGATGTTGTCTATTCCAGGCTAGTACCTTAAGGAGGAGCATAAGGCAAATAGAGACATAGCCAAAGTTACAGTGCTGATTGTTGGGAGGGCCAGAGCTAGACACAGCCCCCTTCTTTCTTATTCTCCTGGAAAATCAGGACTACACATGCCCTATTCTTAGTACAGATTTTTTCCATAAGTCCATATACTACTAAATGGGACTTTTCAAAATGTTAAAAACTCAAACAACATGCAAAGACTTGATGTCTCAAAAATTTGGCATAAGCTGGCACCATGGCTTAGAGACTAAAGGAGCCAGCTCTTCCATGGCTGACCATGGTTTGAATCCTGGAAGTTTGAAAACTATGTTTTACATGCCCCAAATCATGACAGGATGGAGAGATGAAGAAGGGTTGTAGCATGACTATGTCCCATTGGTGAGGGGTGCTTTCTCCCTCTTTCTGTCTCTCTCTGGTGAGCACATGTACCCTCTGATGAACAGAGATAAATATTTGGCAATGAACCACATGATTATTGAGCTGAATTTTTTAGAAGTGAGGGAGCTGAGTAATGAGCTGTGAAGGACTCAAAGGCTCTTGGATATTTTTTGAACCAGGATATTATCCATGAATGTCCTCCATATTATCTTTGTATGGGATGATTTCTGCCATTCTGTATTCCTTCGACCACATAAAGGGGAAGTCATTATCAGTTTGACATCTGTACTTTTGGCATTTTTGTAAAAGGAGCAAATGTATCTGTAGCATAAAAATTGTTTAGAGCTTTCATATTATATTAAGCTGAAATGAGAATGGTGTTCTCCCAAAGTCCTCTTGCACCTCAGTTCTGTTTTGTGGAATAATTCTTAGAGGGCCACTCATGCATGCCTGTTACCAACGACATTTACTCAGAGTACTGCAGCTTGTCAGAGGAGCTGGAAAGCCACAGCTTACAGGTACTCACGTTCTCCTGACAAAAGCACCATTTCTTATCTCTGACACAGTCTGTTTCTTCCTGCTAATAAGAACCAAACGATAGTTGTACAAGCTCAAGTAATTAGTTTACAAATGACAAGAAGACAATGTTTCCCACCTTCATATTAAAGAAGTGACACCAAAATATCTCCTTGATAAAGATGACTCCCTGTTGATTAACAGGAATAAAGTGTTTGCATAAATACTATTATATGTGCATATTGGGAATACAATTACAGATAAACTGTTAGGTCTGAATATGTGCATGCATGTAGATATGTATATATACACAACTATATTTACCCAAATTAGAGAAACCAATTAAGAATCACAGAACTGCTCCCAGCCAAGTGAGAACCAGGAATTTTACTATCAAAGTTTAGCAGTACAGTACAAGAAAGGCTTTGTATAATTAATGCAGATGATTTCTCTACCAAACACATCCTCATCTCCACTCAGACTCCCTCTGATGGAAACTATCCATGTACCTTTCTGTCTCTTCCCATAGCTCAAAGTGACCTTGGCACTCTGCCTTGAACCAATCTCTCTCTTCCCTCTCCTACTCTATTACACACACACACACACACACACACACACACACAAACACACACCACACCACATACACAGAGTCATTATGTGTCAGGGGTAGAGAGAGCCGATTCATAAGGCAGAAAATTACAAAGCTAAAGTAAGAAGCTGAATGAGATTACCTGGGAAGAGCAGAGAAATAAGGAGCTACCTCAGTTCCTGATTTCATTTCTAGCCTGGCTGAGGTCTGGTGGCATTTTTGGCCCCAAATCCTTCAAATCAGTCATTTTTCTTTTCTTTCTTTTTTTAACTTAAGCCAGGTAAGTGTGTGTGTCCCCTCTTGAGGCAAACAAATGCTAAGCAGTGTGACGTTTTTCAAAGCACCTACTCACACATAGCAGAAAGCATTTCAGGTTTCACATTAGAAGATTCACGTTCAAATCTCTGATTTATTACTGGCTAACTGTAACCTTGGGAATGTTTTTTAACCTCTATGACTCAATTTTGTCACCCATAGACTGAAGGGGCACCCAAATATTCAAGGAAATAATTATATGAAAATAACCAGCAACTTCATAAATGTTTGTTGAATTAAGCAGAGTATGGAGTGTAGACTGCAGGTTTGCACTTTCCTCAGTGCAGTTATGACAATCAGCTTTATGACAACGACATGAGTTGGTCTGAATTCTGACCACCAGATGCTTCTGAAGAGCAACCTAGAGAAACCTCAAGAATGTCAGGCCAATTAGTCAAGCTGCTGATTCCTAATGCTTCTACAACAAGGAACAAATAGTCTGAGATATTCTAGAATTACCTCCTATCAGGATAGACCATAGGACAAGGCCTTAAAAGAACCTTTTGCTGCTGTTTGTAATATCCTCTGGAACCAGGTCCATGGCCATGGAAGTCAGAATCCACTAAGGAATGTGTAACAACACACATGCCAAATCAAATATCCTCTGGAAGAACCCGAGCTACCCTTTGATAAATACTTATGTACCAATTAAGAATAGACTACTGGATTCTGATCAGCTAACTAACTTTTATTAGTATACATTAGGAACGTGCTGCTTATATGCTTTCAAAATAATGCAAACATTAGAAGTCACCCCACCTTTGTAGAATAATTAGGTGATCTAATGTCCTTATGAAGGAATTTCTATTATTTCAAAGAACTTGAAATCTATGAAGATGAAAATGAACTTAAATTGGTTTTATGGGGGTTTCCATTATACATTTGTAACAAGAAACGGGTTGTTTAGTCATATGCACCTAAGAAAGTGAGATAGTATTACCACTGCACCTTGTTATCTGACACACGTAAATTCATTTTTAAAATTCATACAGCTATGAATAGATCATAAAATATGAACAAGTATTTCAGTTGAAGGGAAGGAAGCAAAATATACATTTTTGTTTGTCTGAAGAGAGAGATAAATTTGGGTCCTCAGTTTACAATGTTTATGTGGTTTTTGTGAAATACAATGGTTAAAAAATATTTGTTTCATTCTTGGGTTGTTATGCATTCTTAGTATCTCTGGGTTCTCAAAAAGTGTCTTTATAGTTTTGTGTAAATGCCAATAACGAAAGTCTTTACCATTAATTTTTCACTAAGGAAAAATCGAAGCATTAATTATACCTACCCATATTAACTGCTGTAGCTATAAATACATCTTCCTTAAAATGCTTTGTCTTTTAATTTTGTTGTATATATAGATACCCAAATTTTACTTTTTTAACACGGTATAGACATTTTGATCCATTCTAGTAAACTAAGATTCAATGAATGAATGACGACCAGACTTTTAGTGACTATTTGCGAAGTTACAGACCCTGCAGCACTTTCGGGCTACCATTTACCTTGAAGAAGATACAGATCATGCTGCCAGGGAACTCCAAGAAAAGGTAACAGATAAGTGAATCAGCAATTTAAGCACCATTATTCTGCAATAAAGGAATGAGAAAACTGTCATGCTGGCACAGGAAGAGAATAATCAATTCTCAGGGAAGTGCCTTCACACTTGAGCTTTTGAATCTGAAGGTCCTGAACCCAAGCCCCACCTCTCCATCTCTCAGTAATTGTGAAGTGTGGAGTTGAAGTTCGGGAGTGTTTTACTTCATCTTCACAATGAGCAAGGATAGTACCTACAGCTGAAGATTGGGTTAAGGATTGAACAGGACACTGCGAAAAGCTAGTTTCAGCACAGCGTGCCTGGCATGAAGTGAGCGCTTCCTACCTGTTACCATGAGTGACGACTGGGTGTCAGGGAGGGACTTCGCCCATGGAAAATGAGAGGGCAGAGAGGAAGCAAGTCATGAAACCTTCCTCAGCTTGTAGCCTCAGCACTGTAAACTGGGGGAGTATTGCTGAGTTGGCATTGGCTCAGTGGTTTTATAATGGTAATGTGCTCATCAAACGCATAGATTACTTATTAAAATATATACACCAGGCCTCAGTTCTAGCATTCTGATTCATTAAGTTTAATGTGGGGCCTAAAATCTGTAATTTAACTACATTTAGACAACAACTGATTGAGATGAGTTCTAAAGACCAATTCTAGCTTGATGTATAAGTAACTAAGTTGCCATATTTTCACATGTAATGTAGCAGTCTCATTTTCTACCATTACATTCCAGATCAGGGAAAAGGGATACCACGCACATACCCACACCCAAAGTACTTACTTTTTATTTAAAGCAGACAACTTGTCCTCTTTCTAGAAAATTTAGAATTTTTTAATGTTTGCTACATATGTTCACAGGAGAGACAGAGAGAGGAGAAAGAGAGATAAAGAGAAATAGAAACACAAAGTGATAAAGCATCCCCCGTTCCCCCCCCCAAAAAAAGGGGGACATGACCATGCTTCAACCATTTCT
>NW_006208436.1:1108759-1118310 GCF_000334495.1 Tupaia belangeri chinensis
TGTTTTTCAAGCTGCAAGATCTGGGACTCAAACTGCACACACAGTAGACTAGGCAGGATTTAGCTACCTTAACCACCAAGCCACTGGCTGGCCAAATATTCACAAATTTTAACCTTAGTTTGTGAAAACAGAACTAGGAATACATAATCAGAAAGATGAGAAATGGACATCTGTTACACAGGTTTATTTGTGTCATGTGTGTTTATTTTCCTTGCTACACTATAAATTCCATTAGTGCAGACATGGTATTTTATACACACCAGTACCTTCACCAAAGAAGCACAATACCAGACAACATTAAGCAACAAATACTTCCCCTGCCCCCTTGGAAAATGGAAAATGACTAAATTCTGTGCTATAAGATAGGAGTGCTAGGTACTGGTCAGGAATAGATTAGGAAAAAATTTAGAAATGAAAATTAGAAGACTGACAAATCTGATGAGGGATTATAGAAAAACATTCTCAAGCTTCAAGCCTAGGTGGTTGGGTGAAGACAAAGTTCCCAACCAATACAAAACACCTCTGGTGTAAGATTAATTTAGTTTTGGAGACCACAAGTCTGAGATGTTTATGGAAGACAGTAACAAGCAAATAACTACAGACACATGTGAATCCAAAATCCTGATGAGGGTAAGCAAGACAATGCCCCTCAGACAGCCATGACTGAATTTTCAGAACCAGTCAAAGCTGTTACCTGACAAATGAAACTTGGGAGATAGGATCAAAACGAAGGACTCTGAAATGGGGAGAGTTTCTTGGGTTATCTGGGAGCATCCAATCACATCACATGAGACCCTTAAAGAATTTTTCCTAGCTGTAGCGAATCAGAGATGGCAGCATAAGAATTTGCCAGCTTGAAAATGGAGATGAGTAGCAATGAGCCAAAGAATCCAGGCAGCTCCTAGAGACCGGACAAAGACAGGAAATGGGTTCCTCTTACAGCCTCCAGAAAGGAAAGTGGCTCTATTTCTACCTTGATTTTAGCACAGTGAAACCTCTATAGTACTTAGTTCCTACGAAATGGAAAAATAACTTCGTATGTTGTCTGGTCTCCAAATCTGAGGTAATCTGTTATAGCAGCAGTAGGAAACTAATACGTAAGACCTGAGTTGAACACAACTATCTGTACTCGTCCTGCAGACTTCTATTATATTTAGCTATATAATATATGTTTGCAATAGAAAATCATTTCCTTCCTTAGTTAATTCCCTTTCCTCTTAGTTTCTGCAATCTTATCGTAAATAGTATAAACACAGTGCTGGCTATCTGTCTGTTGGTAAGAAGTTTTATTCTCACTCTTCCTCCTCTCCTCTTGAGAGCCTAAAAACTCTCCGGTGGAAGACAGTAAAGTGCACATCCCAGAGCCCCTTGCCAGCTGGTTGCTGGCTTGGTTTGCCAAGGAAAAAGCACAGGTAGGAGAGTGGAAATTAGGGGAAGAAAAAGAGCCATGACTCTTTTTTCTGCGTCTGACTCCAACTGCCTTGACATCTTAGCATTCAAGAGTTCTGGTAGTGGCAGCAGCAGCACTGGGCAACTGCTGGTCTCTGCAATAGCAGCACAATTGTAGCAGAGGTCAGCAGGTGTAGGCACCAGCTGCCACAGTAGCAAGTTCAGTAGCACCAGCAGGACTGTGAGCTCTTGAGTGCCTGCAGAGCAGGGCAAGGTGGTCGCAGCAGCTGCCACAGCACCATCACCACCACCAGAAAGAGTGCTTGCTTTGAGATCCAGATAGCACCTTCCCCTTTGCTCCTCTAGCCTCAGGAGCAGTAATGACTTCCTGTACATAAAGAATAATAGCACCTTCCCCTTTCTCTCCCTCAGGCACTTCTACAGGCTTGTAAATAATTCCTTACATTGCATTCCCTCTGTTTGAAAAGCCACGAATAAGAATAGGTTCTGTTATCCTGACTAGACACTGATACAAATGCTTTCTGCAACGTGAAGTGGCAGATGATATAACTTGAGTGAATACTTTCATATGTGGTAAGGGAAGAAGGTATGTTATAAACGCCTGTGTCTACACATGGCCCTTAATATTTGCTCAGAAAGGGAACACACGCATGGTACACACAACCCTTAGTCATAGAACATTCCCTCATTTCAAATACTTTTCAGATAAGTTCCTATTGGGGAAAGTAAGTGAATGAGAAGAAAAAAGCCTGACTGGCTCACTGGAATTTCTAAAGGCAGTGAAAGACATTTAAGCACAATAATGAGGTTGGATGGTTCCCAGCACAGAGACAGCAATTTCAGATTAATATATCTATCCTTACAGGAAAGGAAAAAAATTCCTTCCACATGGCAGCAAGATCATGGGAACAACTTGTCCACTGAATTTGCTGACAAATCACCAAGGAAAATAAAGACCACTTCTAATGTATCATAGCCTTGAATTAAGTCTGTCCATCAGGAAAGAACTAACAGCATTTTCATTAGGAAAGTTGTGAAAACATTGGGCTGCTATTCGCAACGGTCATGTTAAACAGAATGCTAATGCCCCCACCCATACCTGTGCCGAGAAGACACAACTACAACAAAGAATCATCGCTTAGGAGCAACGATTTCAACAATTCGATATAAAACAGGTTTGTTCTAGTCAGTGCTGAGAACGTTTTAATGTAAAGGGTCATGAAAACGAGTTTGGGACAGAACAAGCTATCTCCTAGAGAAGTAACCATGAGGTGGTCTGTCATGCTCTCGCTATGTGCCAGACAATGTGCTGAGTACTTTCCATTTATTAGCTCATCCGTGTCATGCCATGCCCTGTAAAGCAAGGAACACCACGAGTGAACACCCCGAGGTGCATCATGCTGAAACTTTAATCACAGAGTTGGTTAGACTGGAGTGGGAAGTCAAACCAGGTCAGTCCCACTCTAAAAATCAATATGCTTAACCACAGCCCTACTCCGGTTACAAGAACAGAAAATTTCCTTTTTTTTTTTTTGGAGAGGTTTTTTGTTATAGGGCGCGAGAGCCGGACAGAAAGCGAGAAATCACCTCCCAGGGGGGATGGTCAGTCCACAATCTCTTCTCCTCCATTCTTCTCTCAGGGTCTTGGGCATGCACGCACTCGTGCCTGGCGTGAGTTTTAAGCCACCGGGTCTGGGATATGAACTGCGGTCAACTACATGGGAGTCCAGCGACATAGCCATTATGCTAACTGCTGGTCCCAAGAAGGGAAAATTTCCATGCTCTCACCTTAACATTGGAGGGGCAGAAAGGTTAAATGTATAAAATGAAGTTCAATAAATACAAAGCTCTACATACAGTTTTGACTTTAAAATTTTAAAAAAGTACAGACATAGGCAACCTTTGTCACCAAGTCATGCTGGAAGGAAATCAATCACCTTTAGGTGGCGTTTCAGAGATTACATCATCTTCCAAGCAGTGAGCATTTCCTTGGGTCTTCAGTGATAGTGTGTTAAGGGTCTTTAATACCCTGTGATCCTACTTTCTTAACAAAGACAAAATGTATTTCTATGATTGATTCAAAACATTCTAAACACCTTTACTTTCCTCAGTTTTCTTGCTAGGAGTGTTATATACCCTTAAAGCAATGAAACTCTCATTTGGTCATACCACCTTACATTACCCTAGTGAAGCAAAGAAGTATTCTGGGTGAACCTTGCCATAGTATCATATAGACATATAGCGCTATCATTCCCAGTTTCTTCCTCCTTGTAAAGAAGAGCCTATTTATGAGCAAGTTGCAGTATAAGTAATTAGATTAACAATGATTCAACCCTCGAACTCATTTTCTTGTTTATAAATTATCTTTGAAATTTGTTTGTAACAATAATAATGTAAAAATAATGGTTATCTGTTTCACTTGGCACAACAAACCAGAAGTAGCTAGATGTCGTGTCAGGACTGCAGAATAAGAGTGTTCTACAGTGGGATTAAAATCCCTATATCTCTTTACCTGGGGTGATTTCTTTACTTCCTTGTTAAATGGCCTACTGGGTCCTGGCCATGACTGGCTCTTACCAGTCTTGTTAGTCTTGGCTTGTAGACTCCTTCACCCAGCCTTAGTCAATCCCTCCTCCTAGGCCTGGAAATCATTCCTTGGTCCTACCTTGGAGCTCTGTGTCAGGATAACTCCTCCTCATTCTTCATGTCTCAGATAAATTATCATTTATTCTGAGAAGTACATCCTTATTCTAGGACTAGGAAGGGTCCCCTTGTTTCCCAACTCTTTAGCATCCATTACTTTTCCTTTAGAACAACTTATACACTTATTGTGTATTATGAAATAAAAATCTGGTCATCGCCTGTCTGCATTCCCTGTCCGTAGTCTCCACTATATATGCCATGTCTGTATGTTGACTGCTCCATCACCAGTACCTGGTACAGTACTTAGCATTGATCAAAGACTTTAAGTAGTTTGTGAAAACTTTTTCATGTCTGTTTATTTATTGCTTCCATGAGAGAGGCAGACAGAAAGGCACCCGCGACAAGGTCTTCATGCTACAATCCACCCCTCAGTTTCAACCATCCCAAACCATGGGCACACATGCCAATCGGCACCTCGGCACAATTGTGGCACCACCTGACCCTGGCTTATGAAAACATGTGAATTCCGCTAGCTTTGAAGGAGAGCTATCATCACCCTGAGAACTTTCCACTGCGAAGCTGGGATAACGGGTGTGTATCTTCCAAGCAGAGCAGCACATAGCTCTTTCAGTCAGAGTCCTCCCCTTTCAGTCCTCATCTTTCTATGAGGGGCTTTCTCAATGTGGGTCACACACTATGGAAGGTCCTAAAAGTTCTCAATAGCATAATTGTAATGTGCTCCCATCCAAGATTTTCATTATCATCTTCAATGTTCTCCTCCATCCTTCCTCCTCCCCACAAAGGACCTAGGATCTGAGGTACAGGTTAGAAGAAGAATTTTTTCCAGATCCTTTATTCACAATGAAGTGTAAATAACTAGCAGTATGAAGTGCTATTTCTCATATTCTTTTGCATTTAGCAGTATCTACTGACATTGATCACTAGAAATAGAGAATTCTCCATGGAGTAGATGCAAAGCCTTTTCTATGGATGGTGGTCAACACAAATTGCTAATGAATAGGGGCCTCAGGCTCTCATACTCCACAAAGCCCCATCTAGTGCACTGACACTTGCTGTCATGTAATTTCTACATCTGTAACATCCCTTCAACACTCATCTGGTCCCTTCTGGTGCTGCACCCCACAACAAGGCTAGAAATATCACAGGAACCCCACCTTCAAGTACTGTCAATCTCTTAGTCTTATACATGCAGCTGAAGTTTAAAAAATAAAATCTAAGAAATCTATATGATGACAAAACCCAAAGGACAAAATTGAAAAGTCTACACATAAACCCTTAGAATTGTCCAGATCTAAATTAATTTAAAACTCTGACCTAGGTACTAAGTGTTGGGCCCAACCAAACCATGACAACAGCGATAACTATTTTTTTTTTTCAGTTTATTGTTTGGCTTAGCCAGACTGGCAAAGGCCACAGATAAAGACAAGATACTAAAACTGGCAAGAGAGAAACGACAAGTGACTTACAAAGGCCACCACCCCATCAGGCTAACTCCAGACTTCTCAACAGAAATAATGAAAGTAGTAACTATTTCAATTCACTCCTTTCAAATGCCCCCTACATGGATTTTTTTTTTTCTTTATTCAAAGGAGTTTAGTCAATTGCCAACGTTTGCAGGTCATTTTCCAGTGCTATCTGAGTCATGAGAAATATGACTTCTCTTCCCAAGGTGCAATTTTTCTTTCAGTTTTGCTACATGTTCGGCAAGTTTCTGGCACATAATAGATCCTTAAATAAATACTTGTTAACTATATAATCGATCAAACGAATGAATGACTTCAACTCCCCAACTAAAGATGTTTTTCTGTTTTCAATTCTAGAAATCTTGGGCTTCTCCCGGACCAGCTTTCTATATCCTGGTTTCTATCCCTTATGCTGGTTAATTCCCACTTGGCTCAGTTTAATGTTGACCTATTCTCCTTGGCAATTAGCTCAGGGGAAAACTTCCTGTGTTTCCTTGAGTTTATCCACATGCAGGTGTTTCTGAGCTCCCAAAGTCACCTTAACATTTTGCATATGCACCGCAAATATAGGATCAGACTAATATGCAATCAATGCTTAGTGTTGGAATTAATTGGCAATGTGTCATATAGTTAATTGAGTTACTCCAGGTAAGATGTATGCATTTAACTAGGTTCTGGAAGCAGAAAGTTCTTACCTTTCATGATATTCAAATTTCATGATATTCAAATCAGAGCTCCGGGGTTTATGCCAAATGTACCTTCCCTGCCTAGATACAGAGAAAAAGTAAAGAACCTTCACCGTGAAGACGTTCCTCCCACCTTAGGACAAAGTAGTTCTGCATTGTCTGTTTTGCCTGATTCTTAAAATTTCTTTTGAACAAAAGACATTGCAGCATTAAAAAAATAAATAAAAGAACAGTAACTTGGAAAAACACTGCCCAAACATTAGTCAGTCGTTTCCAAAAAGATAAAATATCTTGAGGTTGCAGTTCTTTCCACACATCATCAAACACATATCTCATCATGATCAGAAATTGGATCCTTGAGCAAGCATTATATTCATAACTTAACGAAGAATTTAGAACTTCATGTACCCAAATTTGCCATGTGATCAGATCACATATTGTATTCCAGTTATTGTGTATTTAGTCTAGTTCTAAGACCTTCTGACTAAACGATGCTTATATACTATGTAAATCCACCCAAGGACACTTCCTATGACTATCTGATGTCAATTACAATTTCTCTTCAGTGTGCTTTCTCACCTGCCCTGTTCCCTGTGGAGAACTGCTTTTCTCTATCGCTTTCAGAAGCAGAGTACATCCTAATGACCATAGAGAATGGAATGAAGTATGATTTTAAAAAAATAAAAAAAAAATCACAGCAAAGTGACCTACTGTTAAAAGGAACATATAAGAAAAGCTTATTACTTTTTTATTACTTTTCTTTTATAACAATTTCAGATTTTCATTCTATGATAAGAAGAAAGCAAATTATCAGTGATTCTCTCCAAGGATTCTCTCAACGTCATCATCCAGAACTCTAGAACTCACACTGTGTGGCACATGGATATTGGAAGAGGAGCTTTAAGTCTGACTTAAATACATGAGAAGTCCTTCAAATCTTTTTAAATTCACTTAAATTAGGATTGATTAATATAAGTATTGTTTGGACATTATAATCTTCTTGGCAATAATCCTGTTTCCATAGTAACGTAAACTTGCATTTTATCCTCATGCACGCTTGTGAAATTATAACAACTTTTGTAATATAGTTTACATTCCATTTACACATAAATTTCATTTTTATGAGGTGTCCAAGCTAGAGGTTTCTTCTAATCATTTATTGTCATCTTGCCACTAACTACATAATTTACATCTCCCCTCAAATAATGAAAACTTAGCAGACCCATTCCTAACCACTTGCAAGAGATTTCTAAATCTACATGACTGTCGAATCTTTGAATTTCAACATGTATTAGTAAGGAAAAGATAATGAAATACTTCACAGAAGTCACCCTGGATATAGCGCATGTGCTTTATTACCATAAATCCATTCATTCTTACCTAATCAACATTCTCTCTTGTTCATTTGTTTCAAATAGGTAGCAAGTCTGCTTTGGTTAGCTAAAGTGGAGCAAAAAAGCAAAACAACTGAAACACTGTTCAGTTACCTTCCCCTGCTCCAAAAAGAGAGCTTTAATTAGCTGCAAATATACATACATGCTTACTTCTTCATGAAAACTCATTGTCATGTTATTTTAAAAAGAAAAATAAGGCAGTTTATGGTCTCTGGGTGTCAGGACAGTGATTACCTTTGCAGTAATGGGGTGCCTAGCAAGGGGCACACCTGAAGTCTCCAGGGACCTGTGATATTCTAGAACATTACAAAGCTATATAGTCATGATTTGAGACAATTTATATATTATGTTATTATTCAATACAAAAGTTAACAAATAATTTTACATTTAGATACCATAATGTCTAGTGTAGACAATTTGGGGAATTTCATGAAGTTGTAATTATTACGGCACTGAATTGACACCATTTTTTATTTGCAATGAATTCTTTTCCCCATAGGAATTTACAAATATTTAAATCAAAGAGTAAATCAAATAAATATAAAGATAGCCTGAAGAGTACCTTTAAACTAATCTGACTAATCTGATTGTTGTCTTCTTAAGTTTACCTTCTGAATACAGGAGGTAGATAGCATAAAAGAGGACTATAGGGGGGGAGTATTTAAAAATGAACTTTTTTAAGATATATTATGATGTTTTACTAACTTTATCACCTTGTCAAGAATATGAGAACTAGTGACATATTTCATTAAAATGTGCACAAAGTTCAGTTAATATATAATAGAACAAGTCATGGACTTAGCATAAAATGGACTTCATTCTCACAAATATTTCAGCCCTTTGCATGATCTAACAATGAACAGTTACAAGCTGTCCCTGAATAAAGGGATATTTTGCTTCAAAAGGGCACGCTGAGAACCAGTGAGTAAAATGATAAAAGAGGCAAAAAGGGGTAGAAACAGTCTAACAAGAAGATAACTCACCTTGGTAAGCAGAGAGCCTCCACCAGTTGGACACAATCACCCGTGTTAAGGACAATTGTGTTAGTTTTTTACTGCTGCTCTGACAGATTTCATACATTTATTGTTTAAAACTATGCAAATTCACTTAAGATCCTTTAGGTTAGAAGTTTCACTGGGCTAAAATCAAGGTGCTAGAAGGTCAGAAGTTTCCCTGGGCTAAACAAAGCCTATAATTATCCTGAAAGCTTTAAGGGGTAATGCATTGACTTGCCTGATCCAGCTTCAAGAAGTCACCTGCATCCTTCAGCTTCTGGTCACTTCTGGTCCCTTCCTCTCCCTTCTAAGCCAGCAGTGCAACATCTTTAAGCCCCTCCCTGACTCTGACACTTCTGCCTCCATCTTATAAGGATGGTGGAATTACATTGGGCCCACCTGCATGACCCAGGATAACCACCTTAACATTATTAATTACACCTGCAAAGTCCTTTTTGACATTTAAGGTATTGGAGTCATAGATATGGGGGATTAGAACATGACCATCTCTGCGGGAGGGAGCATTATTTTGCTTACCATAATGATATATAAAATATATATATTGAGAGGTTAAATTAGATTTCTAAGGGCCTTTCTAATGTATACATTCTATAAATAAGGTGAAAAAAAATCACCAACTTAACAAAAATGTATTTGTGTAAGAAATTAACCATATATGATGGTTAGTTAGGGATGTTAATTTAACTGGATTAATAAATACATAGAGGGACCAGCAGTTGGTATAATGGCTATGTCACTGGATTCCCATGTAGTCGACTGCAGTTCGAGTCCTGGACCCAGTGGCTTAAACTCATGCCAGGTGCATGTGCGTGCATGCCCAAGATCCTGAGAGGAGAATGGAGGAGAAGGGATTGCAGTGTGGCCATCCCCTCCGGGGGGTGATTTTCTCATTTTCTGTCTCTCTGTCTCTCTCTGTCT